>NC_059409.1:6500795-6810000 GCF_905220565.1 Melitaea cinxia | reverse complement strand
GAATAAAGGTTGAACAAACTCATATAAATTTGATCGACAGACTAATTCTGCCTAATTTTAATTTACTATAGAAAAAAATTATATTTAGTCACTAAAGATTGCGAAGTTCAGTGAAAATTGAAATGTACTAGCTTAAATTTAAATTAAAGAAATAAGCATTATATTTATATTGAGCCCATATAGAAAATGCTGAAAACCAAAATTAAAATTACTAATATTTATGCCGCCTATATTTTTTTATTTATTAATTCAAATAAATGGCTTTGAACAGTGTCTATGCAACATAGATGATTTCGCTAATGTCACGTAGAAACGTAAATATTTTTAGCGTAGTACAATTAAACTTTAACTAGTCAAAATGTCGAAAAAAAAATAGCAAAAAAAATTGATTAGACTTCATAAGTATTTTAATAAAACTCAATAACGTTTAATGAGCTCGGATTAACGTAATTATCCGATTACATACTATATATTATACTAATCAATTTAATGTCATTGCATGTAGATAAAAAAAAAACATTATGTGAATGTAAGTGAATTATCAGTCTCGAAAGCAATCTATTTTGGTATAGCGCTTGATTAAGAGTGTCGGTTGAGTAGAAATAGTGGCTCAGGGGATCACTCTCATTATAATAACAAAAAGCTTAATTATTTCTCCTGATTTTCATTACATTATTGTTGCAGAATATACATATGTATATCTATTATTTAACTTCGTTTTTGAACATTTGTTTTTATTATATAAATATAAGATAGAAAAGATAATTTTGATACATACTGTTCAACAAGGGCTAGCCTCTCAACAATTCTGCTTTACTACTAATCTAAGTTTTCTATTGTGTAATTTTTTCTTTAAAGTTGTTGTCTGTTATGTGTCTGTATGTATCATCATCATCTTCCTGCCCTTATCCCACTTATGTAGGGTCGGCACAACATGTTTTCCTCTTCCATTCCTCTCTATTATTCGTCACTTCAGTGCTTACTCCTTTCTTTCTCATATCCTCACTCACACAATCCATCCATCGCTTTTTCGGTCTGCCGATCGCTCTTCGTCCTTCGACATTCATACCTAACATTCTTTTACACTTGTATGTATGTGGAGTGTAAACTTGCATCAACTAAATATATCATACATAAAACCAAACAATTTGTAATATCGTTTTTATGATACCATATGGTTTTATTTTTATAAAAATTTTATCGACGATTTAAACGATTAATATTTTTTTAATTATTACGCACCTCATTTTGACAAAATATTATCATTTAAGTATATCAACTTTTTTAACGTTTAAATTACTTAATTTCATTTTAAAATACAATTTATTTGAAAGATCAATTGATTGTACATTAGGATAAGATTTTTAAGCTGATTCTGTTAGCAAAAAATGATTTATTAACAACAATAGAGTCGCTCCCATCAGATTTGCGACAGATACAGAGCTAAGTAGTGTTTATTGTCGATCTAGTTATTTATTTTTATGCTAATTACCCACAGAATCCATTACAGAAATCCAGTTTCATTAACGTAAATCACCTTAAGAAAGTGCTCAAATTCATTGCGGATGCTAAAGCACCTGAGTAATTAATGGTAAAGTCAACATAATGTCTCGCGATTTCCAGCCTCCGTCGCGTATTTATGTTAACTCAATTGTCTCTACACGACAATTTGTTTAATTGAATTTCTATAATCGAAATCCATTTCAAAAGTTTTTAAATAAATAATTTCTTATAACAATATTTCTGTAATAATATTTAACGTACTCAGTTTTTTTATGTAGGTAATATTAAAAGACTTGATGCATTTTTAGTTGAGTTTAATCTTTAGTAAGGACACTAAGTTATTCAATTATTTATTTCGGTCACAGCTCTGGTCTGGCATATTGTGTGTTTGATACAAACAAGGATAGTTTGCGTCTGATGAGAATATATTTTATGGCCCGCCTACCTAATAAAGTAAGCATAAAAGTATTACTAGCTTCTGTATCATGAACATTTTATGCGTACTTTATTATTTTACCCACTTGGTCCACTTTGTGACTTAAACATGTTTTAAGTGTATCGAAATTTAATGTACTATTTACACGTAGAGAAAAACTTTAAGATAAATACAGGTTAGAAATAATGGAGTATTAGTTCTAAATACTCAACCAAAACTAACTTATGTTTTACTCAATATAAGAAGGTCTGTGGTCAGTCGGTGTAGGTGGTCAATTAAATAAGTTTCAAAAAATTGAAAATAAAGCTAATAATAGTGATGTCTTTTGACTGTCCACTGTCCACTGAGCCACTGTCGATATGCTACAGATATGTAAATTAGCATATCGATAATTTCAGTAGTAACCATACTTAGAACGAAAATTTTTTATCAATCTGCTTGAAAAACTCTCGACAAAAGTGTATTTCTTGTTTTGTTAATTGATTGCTATAGTTAAGCTTCATTAGACGAAGAATAAACACTGATTTTGAGTATAAGGCAAATTAACAAATAGCAGCATAGTTGACACAAAACAAGAAAAAATTACAAAAAAAAAAAACGAAGATAGTTTTCTGTAATTTATTTTAATAATATAATTTAATTTGTACAAAGTATGTGATTGGAAATTAGCTCGGAAGAACCAAAGATGGCCATTAGTATTCGGATCTCCGTCTACCACGTGAGGTTTTAAGGGAATGAGATATGTATTTGTAGTTTATTACATTAGAAGCGTATGTTTAAGACGTATGTATATTTATTTACTAATGATCTTGGTATTCGTGATTAATTTTTTTTAGAACAGTTTCTATGAGTAGAAATTTATCACTGTAAATATAGACTCTGTAATTTTTATTACGTGTGCCTCCTTTTTTCAATTTATCGATGGTTAAAATAATGCTTAGGTTACATTTTTTGTTAAAAGTTTTCATTTAAAATTATATTTAAAATGCTTTGCAACAATCCTTACGTTATATTGTAGATATTCATAAAATAATTTCATTGAAACAGAATTAAGTTTAATACAATATGATAAGGTTGTTTGTTTATCGTAAACATAACGAGTTTAACCTTATATAACAAAAGAATAAACCTTATTATTAACATTTAAATATTGGTATTATATGTATATCAGCAAAAGCTTAAATAATGCGTATAAACGTCGAAAAGAATGAAAAATGAAATTCCATGTTGAGGCATTACTTAAGCCATATGGATCTGGCTGTTATATTCATAAAATCCGACGTTTCAGTGAATTCGAAATGTAACAGACGGACAGCAAGCTCGCTCTCAACGAAGTTCCGACTTATACCTCTGACGCCGGCTAATGAAAATTGGCAGTTCACTGGATCGAACAAACTTGGCCTTAACACAAATCTCTACGAAATTAAATCTTATATAACAAGTAACGTAAGAATATTTTAGCACGAAACGAACACTGATTTAAAATGGCTAGTGTTAGGCCGACAGTAATATTTTTGGAAAAGCGTATTATGGTTTCTGGAAGAGGTAATAATAATAATAGAGAATAATGGAGTGTTTCTTGATATTAATATGAATGTAAGTAGTACATAATAACTATAAGAAGTATATATACTTTAATTCAATTACTTTTGTTTCGAAATACTTATTTAAAGTTTTGATAGACACACTGTCTATTTATTTATTAATTTATTATTAAAGGATAACCAACAAAAGATACATTAATAATAGTTTCTTACACATGAGTTTACAATAGGATGTCAATGTCCTTTTAAATACAGGTTACCACAACATGCATTATCATGTCAAGTAATACAAAGAAACATATTATATCAAATATGTGCACTGCATTTATTACGTTAAAGTAAGTTTTCTTTCTTTTTGCTTTTGTCCTTTGAATTTTATCTACGGATAGGAAGGACAAAGAAGGCTAAAACATGTATTGTACAATATACGTATTGCACTTAGCTTTCATGTAATAAACATACATTTTTACTTTGTATTAAATATGCTACAATTTTTGTTACGCAAAATAGTTAACATATTTTCTCTATTTAGTTCAGCGTTATATCTTTTAGACTAAACATCTACATTTCATTTATTCACGGTAAAAGGCAAAGTTGATACATTTCCAAAGTAGTTTTGCTTGAAACTTGTCATTAGTTCATTACCGTGATTAGTTGCAGGCTACGGGTGACTCCCCTTGCCAGGAAGGTGTGTTACTCTCAAGGGCGGAGGGGATACGAGTCCACCCTTCTAACGGGCCTCATTAATGTTTCACGGCTGCGAGCGCTGGCATCGTTTATTTCGTAATTGTGAATTGAAAAAAACAATTATAGCGAAAAGCATTTATTGCTAAGTTTCTCTTTGGTTATTTGTAGAGATGTGCAATTGTGCATTAATATTGGAGATTAAAATATAACAATATCCTATTCAGGTTTTTGAGCGTGTAACGTTCGATTTTTTTTTTAATTTTCATCTGTATTTAAGTTTAATATTATATGAAAACTTTTTGTTTGTCTATCGGTTTTTATTATAGTTTTAATAACAAAGCAATTATTGATACGTACCTGATGTAAGTTTCTAAGAAACAGAAAATACATTCATTTATTTGAAACAGTATTTCTCTATTATATTATGCTAATGCCGATTTATATAGTTATTTAAATATTTTTTTATATTCCCATAATTCGCTTAATTTACGTCACATTATATTATAGTCAGTGGCGTGCTTAAAGTTTTTAGACAGGGTAGGCAGGCAAAAAAAATATAAACAGCCACACTACACTATTCTACTTTCTCGCAATTTTTTCCTAATTTATTTCAATTTTGTTGGGAATACAGGCTTTTAGATAATTTCAACAACAGATAAGTAAATTATTGAACACGTAAAGTGCATTTATACTAATAATAAAGGCATACAAATACACGTACAGCAACCAACTGATACTTATCAAACAAATCAGTTACTGGATAGAATGTGACTTCATAAGCCCGACACTCTGATAATTTTGTTAGTGTCAAACATAGGAAATCATTGATTACACTATTAATTAGTTACGAAATTGTATGCTTAATGAAAGTACTTGCTTATTTATTAATACATGAAAAATTATAACGTCATTGTTATTTATTAACATATAAATCGATACGCCTGAACAGTTTTTAATTTATCCGTACAATCGAACGTGTTGAATTTGGACGCACTATATTTACTTTCATCAAACACACATCTCCGTTACATATTTCACAAGTAAACTTATTCATTACTAATATATTAATATTTTCACTAATAACAAGAGTGCACAAACGAAAAATTTAAAGTGAATTGTCATAATATTACTCAGTGGAATGATTCGGATAGCGGATGCGATTATGCGACCTGCGACCGTGTCAAAAATCATAATTATTGGTAAAAAAATTAAATTAAAAATTAAAAAAAAAACTCCAACACAATAACCCGAGTTGCCTTTAAAAAGTAAAAAATAATTTAAAAAACTCAATATTAAAGTACCTAAGTATGTACGAGTATTAATAATTCTAAATAATTGTGTTTGCTCGCAAACGAAAAAAAAACCGACTTCAATTACATCGACAAGTAATACAACGTAGATCGACGAAAAAATAGTCAAGCAACTACGCGTTATCAAAGATTACTCAAAAAGTAGTTATCAGATCTCGATAAAATTTATATGTGACCACATGATAAACATTAGCTTTCGATTAAATTAAAAATTATCAAAATCGGTATACCCAGTAAAAAGTTATTACGGATTTTCGAGAGTTTCCCTCGATTCCTCTGGGATCCCATCATCAGACCCTGGTTTCCTTATCACAGTACCAAACTAGAGATATCCTCTTTCCAACAAAAAAAGAATTATCAAAATTGATACATCCAGTAGAAAGTTATGCGGTATAATACAACGTAGGTCGACGAAAAAAGCGTCAAGTAAAAACACATTATTAGATATAACTCGAAAAGTAGTTGTTAGATCTCAAATAAATTTAAATGGGACCAATTGGCACACACCACCTTTCGATTAAAACAAAATTTGTCGAAATCGGTTCACCCGGTCAAAAGTTCTGATGTAACATACATAAAAAAAAAAAAAAAAAAAAAAAAAAAATACAGTCGAATTGAGAACCTCCTCCTTTTTTGGAAGTCGGTTAAAAAATACATCGGGTTGGGGGATCGCTCATACTTATTTATTACCTACTATTTATTTTTTCATTACTATCACATGCCTACCTAAGTCTTTTAGCCGAGCCTTATTATTTGGGCAGACGTCGTTGACGGTCGTATCCGAAACGCAATATTTTGAAGTAATTTTATAAAGGTTTTCTTTTCTTAATTGTATTTTAAATTCATCTATGTTGCTTAGTTAAGTTAGGTTAGTTAAGACTTTTGGTCATTGAATCGTTAGGTTAGGTTTGGAAGACGAAAAAATTTCTACTCGGGTATATATTAATGTATGTTCGGGGATAACTCCGTCGTTTA
Source organism: Melitaea cinxia (assembly GCF_905220565.1). Lineage (NCBI taxonomy): Eukaryota > Metazoa > Arthropoda > Insecta > Lepidoptera > Nymphalidae > Melitaea > Melitaea cinxia. Next base: position 6,803,545 of record NC_059409.1, on the reverse strand, counting down.
TGAACCGATTTTGATAATTCTTTATTTGTTGGAAAGGAGATATACCTAGTTTGGTACCATGATAAGGAAACCAGGATCTGATGATGAGATCCCAGAGGAATCGAGGGAAACTCTCGAAAATCCGCATAACTTTTTACTGTGTGTACCGAGTTTATTGATTTTTATTTTAATCGAAAGCCGATGTTTATCATGTGGTCGCATTTAAATTTCATCGAGATTTGATTACAATTTTTAGAGTAATCTTTGATAATGCGTATTTACTTAACTATTTTTTCATCTACCTCGTTGTATTACTTGTCGATATATGTACGGTGAACAACCGTACATTTGCACTAACTCGGCATTTTATATTATAATTAATTTTTTTTTTGTATGTTAAGCAATAAGTTCAGTTTACATATAACCTCGCGGGCGTGTGCACTCAGTAGCAATTTTATCATTTTTTAACTATCATTTATTTTATCAATAAACATTTTTATATATCATTTCTTGTATCATTTAAAGTTGTGTGGAACACCGTACTATATAATTGAAGTCGGTTTTTCTTCGTTTGCCTGCAAACACATTTATTAATTGAATTTTTATTTTATAGGTACACTTATTATAATGTAGATTTTGTATCTTTAGCAGAATTACAAAGACTGAGATGTAGTAATTGATACTTTCACTTGACAGTTGTATTTCCATGTCCCAATTTTCTGACACCATAACCATAACTTTAAAACAGCTTTTAAACTTAACCGATTTTCATCAAACACATCTAAAAACACTCGCCCGTAGCTCATCTTTAATACAAAAAAAAACTAAATTGAAATCGCTTCATCCGCTCGTGAGCTACGGAGCCACAGACAGACAGACAGACAGATAGATATACAGACAGACAGACAGACACGTCAAACTTATAACACCCCTCTTTTTGCATCGGGGGTTAAAAACAGTATCGAATTCAAGACAATTTGATCTGACAGGTATTCTTAGGCTGTGCCTCTTGTCATTATTAAACAATTCACCAATGTTAAAAACACAATACTTTGTTCGTATTCCATATGACGCGCGACATTATAAAATTGGAGGATTATATAATGTCCTACTGTCATTGCTAACATAATAATATTGTTAGCGATTGTAGGCAGAAGTTTCATAAAAGGTCTGCCGTCGATTCGCGCGAAGCGCTGATATCGTATATATGACGGCGGGTTTTTCAAATTGAAGCGGATTTAAATTGAATTATGGTTTATGTCTTCTTGAAAAATAATTATGTAATGTTCATGTTTTATATATCATTTTAATAACATGCCAAGGTAGGCAATACCTTTCTGCCTATATGGAATGCATGCTACGGATTATAGTTAACCAAGTCTTTTCATTTGCATATGAATCGACATAACATGTTCTACTGATTGATTGCTTCAGTGCATATTTAAAAAGTAGTAGTAGTAGTATTGCCTCATTATATAGTAAATGAATCTCGTGGTTTTACCTATAGTGAGTTTGAATACTTTAGATACTGGTCGACATTGTTTCGGCGCTATAAATACTTGTAGTTAAGTGATGTGTTATGCTTAAATTCCTTTTGGAAAATTATATTTTAAACGAGAACGAACTACAAGAAAATAAATCTAATTTTTCTGTCACATAGTATGTATATTTACTGTTTAAAAATTTATCTACTAATATATCTATCTACAATATTTTTTTATACAAGTATACCTAAGTCGATCACACATTCAATCTGCAAGGACCGCTTATATTCTTAAAAATAGGGTAAATATATTTGCAAAGAAATAAAATTAAAAGAAAATCTGCTCTTCAAATGCAAAATACCTCGTTAGGGTTAATTTGAAAGTCAAAATAAGGTTTTGTGTTGAATTGTATTAGATTTAATTACATAAGTAAATTTAAACATTTAAATTACATTTTGTATTAATGTATAAGCTTTTGAAAATTTCATAAAATTATTTCTACTTTAAAATCTTTAAGTGGTACTAATATTTTTTTTTGTAATGTATATTTTTAAAAACTTCATTATAATGCTTTGTTTTTTACTGTGTTTAAGGGTTTTCAAAAACATCGTCTCAAAAAACTGCAGCGATATTTGTAAATAGTATGACGTGGTATTACAGCACTCGTGTTATTGTTTTATAAAACTTTTTAAAGTAAGTATTTCAGGTACATACTTGGTCTAACTTGAGCAGTTCTTCGGGCGTGTCAGGCAGCTGACCTAGCATGAGCGGCGGATTGATGTTCACTTCCTTGCCGAGAGACCGGACCACTTCCTCGCGATTGTAGCGGTCCGCGAACACGCAGGAAGCTGGTATCAACCCGTGCACCGTGTAGCTTATAGCTCGAACTAGTATTCTAGAACAGAATGAAAGTTAAATGTACATATAAGAAACGAAAAATTGGAACTACTTCAACTCTCCACGTTAGTGGACTACTTTACTCTTATGAAATATTGTTGTATGAGTATTCCTTTATATCTAATATATAAAATTCTCGTGTCGCGGTGTTTGTAGTTAAACTCCTCCGAAACAGCTTGACCGATTCTCATGAAATTTTGTGTGCATATCGGGTAGGTCTGAGAATCGAACAACATCTATTTTTCATACCCCTAAGTTATAAGGGAGGGGGTTCAGAGGGTTAATAAAATATTATGAAATTTTGTGTGCGTCGGGTAGGTCAGAGTTTATATAACTATAGATAACTTCACTACAGCTTGTGTATTCGTATACACCAGGCTTAACCGGAGAAGACCTCTTACGCTATTTATTAGGTCCTTAAAGTCCTTAAACATGAAGAAGGCAATTTGTCGAACTGATTTTGATTTGAATTTGATCTCACGCATCTAGTTCTACTAGTGATCGCCCAGTGTTTGAAATACCTATATAGATAAGAAATTAGAAGGCTAGTAGTTCTAATTATAAGTAGCCTAGGTAGTAAAAGTAGCCTAAGTTACTCCTTATTACATCAGCTATCTGCCAGTGAAAGTCCCGTTAAAATCAGTCCAGCCATTTCGGAGATTAGCCGGAATAAACAGACAGACAGATAGACAGACCAATTTTATTTATTTGTATAAATTCAGGCTTGAGAATTTGAGATTCGACCTTTGGGATCGAAATATTTTGGATCATGACATGAACTGATATTTCGAAACGTCATTTTATATCATAAATATCATAAAGACCTCACTATTCTACTTGAATTGTTGTAGATTGTTGTTGAATACTTCACCTCACTATTGTACACAATTTTTCTTAACGGAACACAGCAGAAACCTAACAATTTGACTACTTTATTCGTCCGATTAGAAGTTTATTTGTTAGCTTTGCGGATTTTCGTAAATTTAAACCGTATCCTGGTGTTACAATGTAATCAACACAAACGATGTGGACAAAGGTGTACGCGTTCTTATCGGACTTCGGGCGTTGATTAAAATTCAATGATACAAAGGAATTCAATTTAAAGGGCACTAAAAATGTTTTTTTAGCCTAATTATAAATCTACATAAATACTCATGAAAAGGTACCTCTGTGAAATGAGTGGTAAAGTCAACAAAGAAAGCTGAAATTGAGGCAATTACAGCAAATATCTCATTTCTGATATTTTATATTGCGAGAAAGTAAATAAAATGAGATACATTTTATTATTTTAATGATTTTTATAGTTTTATTTGTTGCGATTGTTGGTATGAACTCCAAATGGAATACTAATATTGAATTAAACGTAAGTAGTTTGTGAGGCAAGCGCGGTCGGAAATCGTTGTAAAATTTTAGTACGAAATGGAATTGTGTTTCAATTTGAATCTATAAACGTTACGGGAACAAATTATGATAAAATAATATTTTAGGTCAGAAATTTTGTTCGAAATTTCAGTAAAATATTTTTCTACACAATACAAAGGCAATGTATCCCTTAAGTTAAAAAAATTAAAATCACCTTTTAATTAAAATCCCGAGTTTGTTCGTCGCGTCTCAGTTTTCCTACTAAAGAGCATAATGAAAATACCGGTATTCTGTCTGAGTATCCAGGGAATATTTCTGCAAATAATATCTATGTAAAAAGAGACATTGTTTCAGGGTGTGTTCATTTTATATGACGACATACCATTTTGAAAAATAGGTATTTACCGCCGTCACGCCCCGCGCCAAGAAAGGGATAACTGAAGCTCTGAGGGTTTCAGATAGATAAATAATTATTGACCAAAATAGCATTTCGTAGTCAACTATTTCCTTCCCAAAATATGCATTTTTTACTATTTCATGTAAAAAAAAACCTTCAGCTATGTTGCTATGTTCCCCCGTTCTCGATTTTTTTTTGTAAATATGCGTAATTTTTTTAATGGGTGTCTGAAAATGTATACAAAATTAGGCAATATTTCTAGTTTTTGAAGAACCCTAATCCCTATGATAATAAAACATGAAAGAAAAAACCAAGACATAGTGGCATGGTCATGGCAGTTAAAGGTTTTATGTTACAAAAGTATTTTATCTAGTGTCATTATCCCGGGAGGAAACAGTCGATTTCGTTTGTATAGAGAAAGAGCCGGTATCCTTTCGTCTTAAGACTGAAGTCACTAAGTCGAGTTTGCGACGGTAAGTATAAATAGATATCCATGCTTGGAGTTTTATTTCGCCGCAGAAAAAAGCTCTGTTTATCCCATGACACTGTAGAATTAAGAGGGGTAAAGTTATTAAGATTCTTCACCAAAAGCTTTACAGTGTTACACATTAGCAAAACGTTATAAAGAAATCATAGGATGTATTAAATATCAAATTAACACCTTGAAAATCATGTCTTATTATTAAAATCCTAAGTTATATCTACTAATTCACATATGCTAATCTTAAGATTGACAAGCAAAATAATTCTACGTGACATTGGGGAAATCATCTGTGCTCATTTGGCACTATTAAAAGCCATTTTAACCTGAAGAAGAAGAAGAAGACAAGCAAAATACAGGCTACAGAGGTATTCGGGTATATACAGTATTTATTATTTTATACATGTAATTCATGTAATTTAATCACTTAGTAAGCTATAATATTTTTAAAAACATCTAAAGGACAATGCTGAAAACTTGATACATGTTATTATTTATTCATTTCTCATAATGGGTATGAAACGTAAGTCCCGAAGCGAGGAAAACCTTTATAAGGCACATTAATATGAAACACGTAGGAGTTATTTTAAAACCCAATCCTTAACAAGGAGACATCTTGTCAAACAAGATGTCTCCTTGTTATTACAAGTTGTCAGTCATATATCTTAAAAATTACACTTACAATAATTTGTCTAGCTCATTCTATACAAACTTTTTTTTACCCTAAATCATGAACGAAGTAATTTCTTAGTTCTTCTTATGATTTTACGTTTCATTCTACATTTTATTAATTTTTATAAATTTTTTGATTCTTCACTACTGAGTATCATTTTCTCTCTATAGTTAACAAATCATAATAACGAGCTCTTGGTGTAAATAGACAAACATAAATAATACACACAAACGTGGGGATACAGCTAACGTATTATGACATGTCACATGAGGTCTTCCCTTAGGTTTATTAATGGTACAGATATATATCTTGTTGATTTAAATTTGAATTCTCTGAGGCCGAGATGTTTTGAAACTAAGTAACGAAACAAAGTAGACGCAGCAAACATTTCACTAGCTTCAAATATATGGTCTAATTACTTAAATAGACAGTACAATATACGAGGAGTTGCTAACAATTCGTTAGTGTTTGAGAATAATTTGAAGTTATTTGGCGAGGTTCATTAGTTGATGAATATCATTTTATGTTCTAGGATAAGAAATGATAATATTAAACAACTTCTATATAAATACAAAAATAAATTACATGATGTAACTAAAAATTTATGCTTTTCGCAATTTTTTCTTATTATTTTTCCTTATTATGCTTTGTGCGTTCACGGGAATTACCCTGTAGGTTTTGATTCCCTTGCGAGTGTCGAAAATTTGTAGCATTATCCGCTGTATCTTTTGATTGCGTTGGTTTAAAAGTTTGATTTTTTTACAACTTCAACGAACAGTAGACTTGAATATTTGATATGAATTTTAGGTTGATACCTCGACGCGCTCCCGAGAAAAAAGGTCTTGACAGACAGACGGACAGTAAAGTGATCTTTAAAGGGTTCCGTTATTTCATTTTGAGGTACGGAACCCTAAAAACATAAAAATTAAAAATATTATTTTTAATGTTTTTTTTTTACATAAACACGATATTTTATAATGCTGTACATATTTTTATAAATTATAAATTTTTAGGAAAAATAAGGGTTATTTTATTACTCGATATATCCAATTCTTGGACTGAAGTGCTGACAGTTTCAAGGGACTACAAAAGTTAATTCGAATTAAATTTTTAATGATATCAAGCCCCGACTAGGGAAAACTAAAACTGAAAATTTCTATTGCTATGAAATCGCCCCAAATGTAATTTAAAACTATAATTATGTTTATATTACTTTTGTTTGAATTAACGATAAGTGTTTAAAAAGTAACGTAATAGTGTATTTCTTATTTAATTAACCATAGTTGCGCATGAAGATAATTTTTTTTATAAACGCTTCGCACTCAACAGCTCTCAGTAGGATTTTCTCCTCTTTCAGGGATCCAGAAATACACACAATACACAAGCACAAACGCTCAGACCACAAACATGGTCAGTACAAATATTTGTCATGTGCGGGGATCGATTCCGTAACCGTAAGCAAGCCAGTGCTAGGACTAGTTCAGATAACGTATTAAAACTGTACTCTTTCTATATTTTTTGTTTTTGAAATTTTTTTTTATGTCACTAGGTCGGCAAACAAGCGTACGGCTCACCTGATGGTAAGCGATTACCGTAGCTTATAGACACCTGCAACACCAGAAGCATCGCAAGCGCGTTGCCGACCCAATCCCCAATCCCCCCAGGAGCTCTGGTCACCTTACTCACCAACAGGAACACAATACTGCTTGAAAACAGTATTATTTTGCTGTGATCTTCTGTAAGGTCGAGGTACTACCCCAGTCGGGCTGCTCCATATTTTATGTTATCAAAACGCTATTACAATCATTATTGCTACATTAAGCTTCCGAATTCTGGTTGAATTATGTGTTTTTGTCACACATGTATTGCGAGGCAAAATATTTTTGAATACCATTACTCATAATTATTTAATTAGTCAAGCCGAATATTCATACTTTTGAGCATGACGCAACGCATGATAACATAAGAACAAGTCTTGTGTTAGTGTCTGTCTATCAGGGCCTATAAAATTAAAAAATAAAGTAGCTTGAACAAAGGTTTCGACTAATCCAGATCCCCGGTACTGTTCATGTTCAGATCGAATGGCAGCCGCGTGTGCTTCAATTTTTTTTTATTAACCGTCATTTGAATTCACTATAAATACAATAATACAGTATAACACAAAAAAACACTGATGTTTATACTGTGTACTAATTTGGTGCATTCCGGGTACCGTATGTATTTCTTTGAGACAGCAAAGGGTGGTCGCACGTGTTAATTTGTTGCGGCTGATGTAAATTTTTAAAGAAACTATTAAATTATTCTTCACGATTCGCCATTGGCAACAATTTTTTTTATTGGATTTAAAATAAAGACTACAATATCTACGACGCTTAAAAACGCTTGGCACATTTTATTTCTGAAAATGACGATTATTGTTTTCGTCTCAAGATTCCTTAAAAAGTTCACGAAGCCAGAAGCAAAATGAACTATTTTACAAAATGATATTTATTAAAATGTAACACTATATTATATTTTTGGTCGTTAATGGCTAAGTAAATGTGAGTTACAAATGTTTCTAATTATTGCTTGTTGTATTGTATTGAAGCAAGCTTATATTTTAAGCACAAATTAAAAGTTATATTTATATAATTTTAAAATTTTATATTCGTATTACTTTTGTTAATCAAACACGATCTTTAATCATGCTAAACTCGCGCTAGATGGTTACGACAGTAATTGGGGAATGCAATCGAGAACTTGGTCTTGCGAGATATTGTCATATTTTAAATCTTGGGACGTTGGAATGAACAATTTTACTATTATTACGTAGCTTCTATTAAGATTAGTTTATATATTTTATTAAGACTAACATTAAAGTTGACATTAAATAAATGGTGTTAAATAATGTTTGTATATTCATTACAAACAGTATAAATTAAAGGGATATTTTAATTGCACATCAAAAAACTTATCAGCCAACAATATATGTCCACCAATTAAATCGTTTTTACATCAAATATATTGTTTCACAGCAAGTAAACCAATTTATTATCAAAACTAACATTATTAATATTACGAAAAGTAACATAGTTGCTTGTATTTTTTTTCTTACATGCAAGCCAAAATAATTATTTTTTACCCCAATAAACTAATTTCATATCAAATAAACTGATTGCACAGCAAATTAACTACTCTTGCAGCATGTTTCCTATTATTAATATATAATAAGTAAATTAAAAAATACTGTTAATTATTAGAGGAAAAGATTTAAGTAACATATTTTGTAGTATAAGATAAAGCCGCATATGGCTGTAAACTGATTAATAGGTTAATTTGTTGTTTGAAAGGTGTAGGTTAAATTGACTAAATATTATTTACAGTTATTGGTTACTTAAATTAAATTTGTTTGTTAATTAAATATTTATATAACAAAAACAATAAACTTTTTAAGGTCTTCAAGTGGCTTATATTCATTTTAAAAGCGAACTTATTAAGATATACAAATCCAATTAAAATACGTTACATTTGTAGTTATACTCTTTAATAAATAAATTCTACGAATAATTGAAAATTGGTTATTTCTTTTTTTTTCCAAAGTGATTCGATCCCAAGCGGTTTAAAAATAATTGTTAAGTATTATTCCGAGCCGTGTGAAGGGATGAAATATTTAATTTATATGTTTTTAATGCTTTTTCTAGTTTTAATACAACATAAACAATTATAACGAACCAACAATTTAATTTACTGAATGAAAATTTCAGTTTGAATGTAAAAATAATAAATTAAAATTATAGTAATGTCAGTTGATAATGGAATGTTTAATAAAAAAGCGTGTTAGTTTATGAAATATTTACTTAAATTTACTAGTTAAATATTTCGCAATATACGTTCTAAAATTTTGGTAAGATCTTATTATTAAATGCTTGTTGTCATACCTCGTATTCAGAGTTGATTAGCTTAATATTATTTCAATTTAATTAGAGCAAGGTTGATTAAATTCCGTTACCTCGAGAGGTGATGAAGTCGAAAACATTCCAGGAATCGTTCACAACAGCGATTGATCGATTTGTCATCAAAATTAAATAACTAGACATGACGATGTACCGCTAGATTACGAGTATTTAAGCTTGAAAATACCTTATTATAGTTTCGAGACTATTTGAATGTATTCCTATGCATATAATTTTTTAAAATGTATTTTTCGATTATGTCGCGGGATGTTTTAGTTTTATAACATTGCGTAATTCTTTTTGATTTCGTGAAATTATGATGTTTAAGTCAGTGAGTTATCGAAATAGTATTTTTTAATACAATATTCAGTTCAGAGATTCAGGGTACATAATTATATTAGTAACTACTTATTTCTTATAACATAACATGATATGTATGTAGTTTAATATGGGCATATAACCTAAATAGTTAGAATCGGTATCACCACTTTTAATTAATTTTTTAATAACAATATTAAAAACGAATGAAAACGATGTGCTGTGTGGCTACGGCACTAAAGAATTTAGCCACCCCCTCTCTTCCCGTGGGTGTCGTAAGAGGCGACTAAGGGATAACAAGGTTCCACAACCATCTTGGAACTTAAGAAGCCGACCGATGGCGGGATAACCATCCAAGTGCTGGCTTTGAAATACACAGGCCGAAGACGGGCAGCAGCGTCTTTGGTGCGACAAAGCCAGTACTGCGGTCACCAACCCGCCTGCCCAGCGTGGTGACTATGGGCAAAACACATGAGTTCACGTTATTTTTGACGTAAACTTGTGGAGACCTATGTCCAGCAGTGGACTGTATAGGCTGTAATGATGATTAAAAACGAAATAAAACAGAGGCGATGTTGATAAGTAAGACACTGAAACAATAAGGGTACATCCACTTACCGAAACTGGTCCCTAGCGTTAAGGGTTTCCTGTTTTATGGACAAAATCACGGGTCCCAGATCTTCATCACTGGTAAAATAGTTCCAATGTTCTGTACCATAGAAATATTTTTCATATGTTTCTTGTTCCACCGAAGTAAGCTCGAAGCCCCCTGATCTTTCCCACTGCTCCTCGATAGCTGTCTTCTTTTTAGGCGTACTTCCTCCATTGTCGCTGCTATCCTCTGCTGCTTCGTCTAGAGATCCCGATTTTCTACGGCGTTCTGTAACAAATTTTCAACGTTAAATTTATCCAGTAGGTTTTTATTGAAAGCGTATTAATCTCTTAATTAACGATTTTGCATTCTCTACCATTCAGTCTGCTCTGCTGGAAGGAGGCTCTATCTCGGCAGTAGCACGTTTACAGGCTGATTAAGTTTTATTTTTGTTTAGTTCATAATTTAACCGCATATAGTATTTAAGCTTTACAAAATAATTAGCAAATACATTAAATATGACACAACAGTTTCAGATCTCGCACAATAGAGAGACAACTAAATTCAACTGGCAGTTTAAAACGAGCATACAAAGAATTACGGACTCACAAAAATTGGATAGAACGGCTCCAAAATCAAGACAAGATATGTAACAGTAGAGACGCCATATTAAATATTGCAACATCATTTTACAAAGATTTTTACAATTGTCCCACAAATACACAGACAAACAATATAGAAAAACTTACCAATATGGACCATTCAGGAGGAATAGAGCCAATTAAAGAAGCTGAGATGCTCTATCGTATTAAGAGAAAGAAATCAGAGAAAAGTCCAGGCACTGACAAAATAACCAACGAGGCGATCAAGATAGGTCATCAATTAATTACTTGTAACTCCATTGGTAAAACTTTTCAACTTAATTTTGGACACGATTTCCACCCCTTAACAATAGTCCGAATCAAATATTATATTGTTGTACAAAAAAGGTAATCCAAAAGACATCTCCAAATACGAATCCAATATCTCTATACAAACTTTTCTCTTCGATCATTGAAAAAAAGGATTAGCCAAGTAGTAGATTCCAAGCAACCGATAGAGCAAGCGGGTTTCAGAAAAAGTTTTAGTACTATCGATCATATCCATACCCCTGAACAAATAATAGAGAAATACCAAGAATTTCGAAGACCACTCTACATATGTTTCATCGATCACCAGAAAGCTTTCGATACTCTATCACATGCTTCGATATGGGAAACTCTATTATTCTCAAAACGTTGATATAACCTAAATCAAAATATTGAAACATGTTTACGAGAAATGTCAAAGCAGAGTACAACTGGAGAGCATAGGATCACCTATAAAAATAAAACGATGAGTCAGATAAGGTGACCTACTCTCGCCCAGAACTTTTGTAGGAGTTTTGGAACATGTGATAAGCGGACTTAATTGGAATCAAATGGGATTAAATATTAAAGGAAAATACCTGTCACATCTAAGATTCGCTGAAGACATCGTCCTTATGTCTGAGAGTAGTAAAAAATTGGAATACATGATATCAACCCTACATGAAACTAGTAAAAGAGTTAGGCTTGAAATAAATCTAAATAAAACACAAATTATAACTAACAGCATAGTTAATCCTATAAAATTAAACAACATTCAACTAGAGTACGTAGATAGCTACATTTACCTCGGAAAACAAATATCCTTCAAAGCATAAAATATTGACCAAGAAATCACAAGAAGGATTCAAAAAACCTGGATCAAGTTTTGGAGCTATAAAAAAGTTCTAAAAGGACATTTCTCTGTGAATTTGAAAAGGAAAATAATGAATCTTCTGAATATAATGAGTCTTCTGCCTTCTTTAACCTACGCATGTCAAACATGGAAATTTACATCTAAAGCTTAACATAAAATTAAAACAACTCAGAGAGCCATGGAAAGAAGCATGCTAAGGATCAGAAAAATGCAGAAAATAAGGCACACAATTATTAGAGAGAAGTTAGAAGTGATCGACGCATTAAACTTCGCTATGAAATTAAAATGGAAATGGGTAAGACATGTATCAAGATTAACTGACGAAAGATGGACGAAACGAGTTACAGAGTGGATAGGTCCGCAAGGCTACAGAAGAGTAGGAAGACTTACATACACCGCAGGCCGGGACTAGCTAGACATAGCTAAATAACACGTAGCATTCTCTGGAGGAGGCCTTTACCTGAGAGGGGTTCTTGCATCTCAACTATATATTTCCAAATTTATTTATTCTGACTTTTATTTGCACTAATTGATATTTATTTCAAATTGAGTTATTAGCTTTATTGACAATAATGAATGTAATTTAAATACCTTGACAAATATTTTTGAATTTGAGTTATTAATTATTAGCAAAGACAATTATAAGTGTAATGTAAATACCTTGACAAATATTATACAGTCAGTCAGTCAGTTAAATATTATAGATTAATGTGATAGTAAAAAAAAATCAATTATTATTATTTTTTTATAACAATAGTTTATTATTAATTTGTCCATTATCTTATAGCTTATTTATTTTTAGTCTGATAATGTTATTACATTTTTTCAACAATTTAAATGCAATAATTTTAGTCAAAAAAATCTGTAATGAAATAACGCAAGAAATAAAAGGCTATTTTTATTTTTTATATTTTTTAAATTTTATTTATTCGTATTTAAGCTTGACGACATGTTGGCGCAACGGTCACAGCACTGGTTTGTGGCTGTTGCGCTAGCGGTTGTGGGTTCGATCCCTGCACATGAACATTTGTATTGGCCATACAGATGTTTGCCGTGGTCTGGGTGTTTGTGCAGTCCTTGTGGATCTCCCCACCGTGCCTCGGAGAGCATGTTAAGCCGTTGGTCCCGGTGGTTATTCATCGTAGGGAATATATCCGCCAACCCGTATTGGAACAGCGTGGTGGATTAAGCTCTGATCCTTCTCCTACATGGGGAAAGAGGCCTATGTCCAACATTGGGATATTACAGGCTGAAGCGTAGTATTTAAGCTTAAGGCAATTAGATGACATTTTATAAACTTAGTTCATTATTTCCGTACCTAATTTAACATAATTTACTGCAAACATTAAATTAATTTAGTTATAACACTCGGATTATATTGAGACACATGGTCGCTTAAGTTGAAATCGTTATCATCGTAGGTTGTACTGCACTCTAAGCTCCGGCTTAACGCTTCCAGACGTGTCGGTGTGGATATCATTTGTTTGCGTAAGAATTAATTTCAATACTCGGTGATGAGAAACGTGAGTAGATTAAGCTTTTAAAGTTTAGAAATTAGTTTCTATTAAAAATGGGCAAGCCTTGTTTGATTAACACTTAGCGGGTTAGATAATCCTTTAGTTTACTGTATGCTATATATATTTTTGTTTAATTCTAGTGTTTGTAGTTTCTCATGTAAGTGAATTGTACTCTTGTATTGAGAAATAATTGATGTTTAATCTTAAGTCGCGTACGAGTACTGCACTTAGAACTTTATGAACTGTTGCCATTGTTTACTTTGTGTTTACTTCTTTTTTTTACCTATTTTTCATGTACATGTTTTTTTTTATATACTTTAGTCAACTTATGGGCGAGAGTGAATATTTTTTCTTCCGTTTTAGTATTTACTTTTTTTTGTTGTTTTGTTTCTGTGCTACATTATTATTATTTTTTTTTATATCAGCATATCATTTTATTGTATTTGTATACTTTTTTCTTTATTTTTGTTTATTTTATATTTTTATTCAATTTATTTTTTAGTATTTATTCGTTTTACTTTATCTTTATTGTATATATATGTGTGTATGTATTTTATGGTAAAATATGATAGAGGATGATTATTTTACATGTTCTTCTGATGAACTCGAAAGTACTGGACACAGCAGCTATACTTCACTTTCAGACTCGGTAACAATTGCGGATAAATTATCGCAAATCTGCAGCAATGACCATAATTTCCTTTCTCTGGTCCACATCAACGCGCAAAGTATACTTGCTCACTACTCTGACCTCCTCGCATCTTTTAGCACTGCCATAGTCGATTGCATCCTTATATCCGAAACCTGGCTTAAGCCTTCCATTCCATCCACTAGTTGTTCTCTCCCCGGGTATCGGTTATTTCGTAATGATCGCACGGAACGAGGTGGCGGTGGCGTTGGTATTTATCTTCGCGGTGGCATCCCTGCCACTACTGTTTGTTGCTCTTCCTCGAATTCGTTAGGTGCTCTGGAATACCTTTTCTTGGAAGTTGTAATTAGGCGTCAAAAGATTCTTATTGGTGTTGCTTACAGTCCAAATGACAAATTAAATTATTTTGCAACCCTGGAAGATATTCTTGTAAACTTGATGCCTAATTATGAACACGTTATCTGCATGGGTGATCTTAACACCTGCCTGTTAAAGAATGACACTAGAGCGCAAAATTTATATACGCTAACCTCTTCCGTCGGTCTGTGCGTTTTGCCGATGTCTGATCCTACTCACTACTTTCCTAACTCCAGACCATCTCTTATCGACTTAGCCTTTGTCTCCAGTCCTAACCTTGTTCTTTCTCATGGGCAAATGACGTCCCCCTTTTCTTACCACGACCTAATCTATCTAACGTACAAAGTACGCCCTCCTAAAATTAGAGGCAAAATTTTCCTTCAGCGCAATTTTAAACAAATGGATTTGGAACGATTAAGAGATGATGTGAAGAAAATCGACTGGTCTTCGGTGTTTGCTGCAGATGATATTAATTATATGGTTCAATCATTGACTACTGAACTGATCAAGTTGTATGACACACATGCACCTGTAAGACCAGTAAGGATGAAACAGGCTCCAGCTCCCTGGCTAACTCCTGCAATAAAAAAGACCATGTCTAAGCGAGACAGAGCTAAGTCTATTAATAAAAAATTTCCGACGCCGGAAAACTTAAGCAAATACAAAACTTTGCGGAACCTCTGCAACAGACTGTGTAGGGATACTAAACGTCGCTATATTCACAACACACTTCTGAATCTTAGCCAAACGCAAGTTTGGAGATTCCTGCGGTCACTAGGGGTGGGCAAGCCCACTGAAGATTCCCAGAGCACAATGGATCTAGACTTGTTAAATTCACACTTCGTTACTCCACCTATAACATTAGACTCCAGCGTCAAGAACACTACTTTGTCTCTCTTGGGTGATGTTGTTCTCCCCGACGTGGCTCTGTTTTCCTTCAAACCAGTTTCGGCGGAAGAAGTAAAGAAGTATGTCCGTTCCATTTCCACGAAGGCCATAGGTAGTGACAATCTCTCTTTGGAGATGGTTCTTCCGGTGTTGGACGACATTGCATCTGTGATCACTCACATTATCAATTTCTCACTGTCATGCAGTGTCTTCCCAACATTGTGGAAGAAAGCAATTGTTATTCCACTTCCTAAGACCGCTAACCCCTCCGGCCCCGCTCAATATCGCCCAATTTCCATCCTCCCAATATTATCTAAAGTCCTTGAGTCTATAGTACACAATCAACTTTATTCTTTCCTTAATTCCAACTCTCTCTTATGTCCTTACCAGTCTGGCTTCCGTCCGTCCCACAGCACTGTTGGAGCACTGCTGAATGTCACGGAGGATATTCGTTGGGCTATGGATAACACCAAGCTCACTGCAATGGTCTTGTTGGACTTCAGTAGTGCCTTCAACTCTGTTGACTATGACATACTTCTTGGCTCACTCCGTGCAGTTAACTTTTCACCTGCTGTCCTTGACTGGTTTCATTCTTATCTTTCTGGACGCCAGCAGAGAGTAACGTCTGATGATAACTCGTCTGACTGGTTGGATCTCACCGCTGGTGTCCCACAAGGCGGCGTACTGTCTCCCTTATTATTCTCTGTATTTATTAATAATATCTCTCGTGCTATTTCTTCTCCCTACCACCTGTATGCAGATGATTTGCAAATATATCGTCATTTTGAGCTGACCGAGCTGCATGAGTCTATTAAAACTCTAAACGAAGACCTTTCAGCTATTGACCTGTGGGCTAAATCGTTCGGTCTTCTTATTAATCCAGCTAAATCACAAGCAATAATTGTCGGTAGCAGTCGCTTAAGAAACCGAATCGATTGGAGTGCTATTCCTCCCATTTTGTACCGTGGCACACCTATCCCTTACTGTGAAAAAGTTAGGAACTTGGGCTTGGTTATAGACAAAAACTTATCTTGGATAGCTCATGTCAGCGAGGTCAGCAGAAAAATGCACCATACCTTTCACTCTCTGAAGCGTCTCCAAGTCTTTTTACCATTTAAAACCAAAATTTTGCTTGCGCAATCCCTTCTTTTACCCATTCTCGACTATGCAGATGTGTGCTATTTAGATGTGACACAGGAGCTACTTGGTAAATTGGAGCGTCTACAAAATCTTGCTATACGCTTTATTTTTGGTTTACGCAAATATGATCGTATCTCCCACTTTCGTACTAAACTTAAGTGGCTCCCAATCCACCTTCGCCGTGATATGCACATCCTTTCTTTCCTTTATAACATACTCCATGATCAAAAATCTCCTCCTTACCTTCGATCCCGTTTCAAATTGCTTCCTACCCCCACCCGCTCTAGACGTTCTTGCATAACAACAATGCTTGAAGTTCCTAGGCATAACACCAACTTCCGATTAAATTCATTTTCCGTATACGCCGCTAAACTTTGGAATAATCTCCCAAAATTCATCCAAGAAAGCTCATCGCTGTCCACTTTTAAAAACAATCTTAAGAACTATCTGCTTTCCAAAATCACTACAGATGTATGAGATGTATATATGTATTATATTTATGTTTTATGTATATATGTATGTAGATGTATGTATGTATATATGTATGTATGTATGTATGTATGTATGTATGTATGTATGTATGTATGTATGTATGTATGTATGTATGTATGTATGTATGAATTTAGATGTATCTGTGTATGTTTATATATGTTTATGTATGTGTGGTGTATGCATTTTATATGTTTTATTATTATTATTATTATTACTCTATTCCTGCACTACTTTGCCCCGCGTTTCACATTATAACTCACTGCCATGGGTTGACTGGAAGAGATCTCTTTTAGAGATAAGTTCGCCCTTGCCAACTTCCTTTATTATTATGACTATTGTAAAATTTACTTAGTGCAATAAAGAATATACATATGCTATCAAAACTTTTTATGAGCAGATATAAATATTTGCAAAAAAAAACAAGCCACAAACGACGATCAAATACAAATTATGATATAGTAAATATATTGGACCAATATTTACTTATTCGTTCAACAATAGAAGAAACGGATTTTATTTACTTACAAATTATGTTTGTAAAATAAAATTTCAAGGCGCAATCTTATTTCGTATGATAGGTATTTATTTATTTAGTCGTCATCGCAGTAGGATTTCTGATTACTATGAAACACAAAGTAAATTTTAATATAACTATAATACATATAATATAACTCTAATAATAATAAATAATAATATATATATAACTAGACCTAATGACTAGATCGGCAAACAAACCTACGGCTCACCTAATGGTAAGCGATTACTGTAGCATAAAGACGTCTGCAACACCAGAAGCATCGCAAGCGCGTTGTCGGCCCCTTCCATAGTTCTCTCCGAGAAAAGAAAGCTCTGAGCTGCAAACTTTAGTTGATACCAATCAAATGGCAAGATTCTATGAGAACCTCAAAACTGTTTTTGGTCCACGGTTTACTAATCTTGCTCCTGTATACTCCCGCGACCACCTCCAAAGACTCACGGATCCAAAAGAGGTTCTCGCAAGATGGACGGAACACTTTAAAGAAGTGCTGAATCCAGTCTGTCAGGGAATCGATATGAGGTATATTGAGGAGCTCGAGGATCTTCCCACAGTATCGGATTTAGACCAGTCACCATCTTATGACGAGTTCTGTAAAGCGATTTCACGCTTGAAAAATCATAAAACACCTGGTTCAGATGGTATCCCCGCGGAAGTGTACAAATATGCAGGTCCAAAGGTACAAAACCGGCTATTCGAACTCATCCTTAAAGTTTGGGAAACGGAGACAGTACCTCAACCGTGGAAGGACGCTTCAATATGTAAGCTATATAAGGGTAAAGGTGACTTGTCTGTTTGTGATTCCTATAGAGGCATATCACTCCTAAATGTGGCAGGTAAAATTCTCTCCCACATCATAAATAAACGCCTAGGTAAGATAGCTGAACAAACCCTACCGGAGAGTCAGTGTGGTTTTCGGCCTAATAGGGGAACATCTGATGCCATATTCGTCGTCAAACAGTTGCAAGAGAAAAGCCTGGAACAACACCGTGATCTGTATCTGTGCTTTGTCGACCTCGAAAGGGCGTTTGATCGAGTCCCGAGAGCTGCACTCTGGATAGTACTTAAGAAAGTGGGTTGCCCAGAGAAGTTTATTAACATAATACGACATCTTCACGATGGCATGTTTGCCAGAGTAGTACATGAAGGCTACTTCTCTGATCAATTCCCGGTGACCAATGGTGTCAAACAGGGTTGTGTTATGGCACCTACACTTTTTGCTCTCTATTTCGCTGCAGTGCTGAAGGATGCGCTCCGGAGTAGCAGCGGTCAAATTGTTATAAATACAAGAACTGATGGCGGGATCTTTAATTTGTCTCGATTTAGAGCCAAAGGCAAAGTTCAGCAGCGTCCGGTACTGGAAATTCTTTACGCCGATGATATCTGTCTAATGGCTGATAGCATGAGTAACCTCAGGCAGTATATGGAAGATCTGGACAAATCTTGTCAAATATTTGGATTAACGGTAAATGCGTCTAAGACGCAGATATTAAAACAGCCAGCTCGAGGTATGATTGCTGATCCGTCCGCTATACACCTTAATGGAAGGGAACTTGACGTAGTCTCGTCATTTAGATACCTCGGAACATTGCTCAAAAACGATAATCGCTTAGATTCTGAAATCGCCTCGCGTATAGCAAGAGCTGCGGCTGCATTTGGAAAACTATATGCAAGGGTATGGAATTCGCATGACCTGACGCTTAAAACCAAAATAATAGTATATAAGGCAATAATACTTCCAATCCTAATGTACTCCGCTGAGACCTGGTGTGCATACAAAGGTGATATTAAGCGACTTGACAGCTTTCATATGAAGTGCTTGCGTACTATTCTCCGAGTGAAATGGCAGGATCGAGTACCTAACTCTGAGGTGTTGCGTAAGGCGGGAATGGAAGGTATTGAATGCTTACTGATGATCAACCAACTTCGATGGTGCGGACATGTAGTTCAGATGGACGATACCAGACTGCCAAAGGCATTGCTTTGTTCGGAGCTTAGTTGTGGGAAGAGGAAAGCCGGAGGTCAATACCTCCGATATAAAGACGTCCATAAGCGCCACTTATCGGCTTGCGGCATGTCTGTGGACTCGTGGGAGGAGCTGGCACAGAATAGGACAGAATGGAGACGAACCATCAAATCAAGTATATCAATCTTTGAATCCAGTCGCTTAGCAAACCTAGATGCTAAGCGCGAACAACGGAAATCCCGTCCTAAGCCCTCCTACGATTACACATACAATAAAGACGGGCAATTGTACTGTTTCTCTTGCTGCCGAACGTTTAAAACAAAGTTTGGCTTCGCTAGTCATCTCAGAGCGCACGCCAGGCGCTAACAGAGGGTCGCCGTAGACGGATACGTCTTGGACGACATCTCTCCGAGAGCTCTAGTCACCTTACTCACCAACAGGAACACAACACTGCTTGAAAACAGTGTTATTTAGCTGTGATCTTCTGTAAGGTCAAGGTACTACCCCAGTCGGGCAGCTTCATATTTTGAGCAGGAATTTTTTATAGCATTTACGGTACTGTGTGGTTACGGCAGTAAAATAGCCACCCCCTCTGTTTCAGTGGGTGTCATAAGAGGGGACTTTTTTATTTCTTTTTTTTATAATTAGATAGGCTTGAGTTTAACCACTATTTCACCCGATGTTAAGTGTGAATGTGATCTAGGATGAAACAGGCTTACCTAGAAGTACCCTATTCGCTCGCGACTTAAAGATACCCAGATTGTAGCTATCCGGAAACACAGACGCTGGTAGAGAGTTCCATTCTTTAGCCGTATGCATCAAGAATGTACTAGCGAATCGCTTAGTACGTATAGTGGGTATGTCAACCATATATGGGTGGGGTAACGTCTGGTTGTTCGAAGGTGGAAGGGGCAGGGAGGAATCAGGTCGTGGAGTTCCTGCACACACTCTCCGAAGTGTATTCGATAAAAAACCGACAAGGCGGCCACCGTACGCCGATGATCCAAGCTTTTCAGCTTTGTAGCGACTAGACTATTATCACCAATGAGCCTCTTGGCTAATATAATATCTATAAATATTTTACATAAGACTTTTTAAATACTTAGAGCTATACTTTTTCACGATTAAATTATATAATGATTTATATTTATTACTGTTTAAGAACTGCTTAGCTTAAACTTTTGAACTTCGTAGGTATTTCAAGTGCTTATCTTGGTGCGATAAATGTGTTAAAATCTTCTCACGTAAATTAACTTGAAGCGAGCAAGAGTTTCGCGTTAAACTAGACTATAGTTATTGAACCGTTTATTTTCATAACAAGTTTCTTTATTGTTTCGAAAAATTAGTAAATTTTTACTTTTATCTGAGTTTATTATTTTCAATATAATCATAAAAATGCAATCATTTCATTTATTTTGCTTTACATACTACGTAATTAAAATACAACCCACAAGTAAATGTTATTTCGGTTCGAAAAGAAATATGGTATTCTACTATTTTTTTTTTATTGACTTGAAACGGTTTGGTTAAGAGCCGCTGAATTTAGAATACGTATTCAACATGTATTATATATGTGTAAATATATGTACATAATTATCTTTGTTGCCTATGATTCAAGACGAGGATATAGATTTTAATGGAGCGTATAATACACGTCAGAATACCCACTAAAATGTAGCGATAAACTCATCATCTTCTGAGTAGAGTACCACAGTACTATTTTGTTATTATAGTGACGCTCTCATTTAGGGTCATCAGAGATTTGCACAAGGAAGCCATGGTCGACCTCTAAAACAGCTCTTTTTTAAAGCATTGCATTTACTATTGCATCAGTCCATTCATCATTGCGTCAGTCAGTTCAGCCTTTGCACTCCACTGCTGGACATAGGCCACTTTAAGTTCGCGCCCTGTCGCGAACTCACCAGGATCTTCAGGAGCCACCACGCTGGCCAGGCGGTTTTTTTTTTATATAAAGATATATTCACAGGCTTATAATGCCCGTACTTTTGTTATTCCAATTTTTATTTTTGTTAATAATCGTTACTTGTTAATGTTGTTGTCAATTATTCTTAACTTAGTGTCCCTATTGCAGACGTGAGTCCACCGACCAAAATTACGCTAACTTAATTGATATCTTACATGGAAAAAGATATAGATAAACTTTTTTCTGTTTTTTTTAAATATTAGTATTTTTTTATTATAGTGCACCTTACCCTAATTATTATTGTCATTATTATTATTATGATCTATGTTTCTATATACACTTACTTGCTATCTACAATATGTGTACACTTATTTTCTCGTTTCTATATTATATAGTTCTAATAAAATTAAAATTAAAGGATAACTGTTCTCCCACTCTCCTTGATTTAATATTTGTCTCCTCCCTTGACCACGTTGAAAAGCATAGTCAGTGCACAGCCGTCGAGTTTTCTTACCATGATCTCATATTCCTTTCCTATAAAGTCCGACCGCCAAAAGCTAAGTCAAAATTCTTCTGCAGCGCATTTTTGGTGGCATTGATTTTGATCGCTTACGTAAAGATGCCGCTAAATAAGACTCTCTAAGGTCTGACGTATTTATTGCGTCAGGGGTGAATGATAAACTACATATTTTTAATTCTCAGCTGATCCAGTTATTTGACAAACATGCTCCTATTCAACCTTGGCTAACTACGGAAATCAGAATACTACAGCAGTTGAAATACAGTAGAACACGGTATAAATTAGATCCAAGCCCGTCGAATAGGGAGAAATATAAAAAATATCAAAATCGCTGAACAAGGTGTGTAGGGATGCGCAACCACGCCACATTCACAAGTCTGTGATGGAGGAATCTGAACTTGCGAAAGTCTGGAAATTCCTCAAGTCACTCGGAGTTGACAAAATCAAACAAC
Organism: Melitaea cinxia; assembly: GCF_905220565.1. Lineage (NCBI taxonomy): Eukaryota > Metazoa > Arthropoda > Insecta > Lepidoptera > Nymphalidae > Melitaea > Melitaea cinxia. Next base: position 6,781,229 of record NC_059409.1, on the reverse strand, counting down.
AAATTGCTTCAAATTCCGTTGATGTTAATAATCTCAGTAAATACTTTTCATCTACTGTCACTTTAGACGATATGACAAAGGCTAATACTCCTCTACCTTCTACAAATTTTACCTTCTCTCAATTATCCGTATGTGATGTCAAGGCGAGCATTTCAGCTGTAAGTTCAAACGCGGGGGGTTCTGACTCCATCAGTTTGAACATGATCATCCCTATTATAGATTCTGTTCTACCTGTTCTAACCCTCATTTTTAATGAATCCTTAACTTCCAATACTTTTCCTACCTGCTGGAAACTCATCATCAACATGACTCAATGAGCAGCAATTGAATAAGCTTGAGCGCCTCCAGAATCTTTGCATACGGTTCATATTTGGTTTCCGCAAATATGACCATGTCTCTAACTTTCGTAAGCAACTCAAGTGGCTCTCAATCTGTTTTCGCAGGAACACTAATATCCTCTAATTGTTATATTGTATATTGTTCCATCGTGACACACCTCTCTACCTCAAAGAACGCTTTGCGTTTCTTTGCGATACCCCTGATCGGTCTCTTCGATCTAACTCAAATCCGGTTCTTAAGATTCCACATCACACTTCTTCGTTCTACGCCAACTCCTTCTCAACTGTTAAGCTCTGGAATTCTCTTCCTCTCTCTATAAGACAAGCTCTATCATTCTTTAGCTTCAAAAAGTATCTTAAGGCTCACTATTTGTCGCTAAATTCGCCATGATTGTTTTTTCACCTTTGGATGATATAAATATGTATGAATTGTTTATATTTATGTATATACTCGTATATGTATGTGTGTATATGTGAGTGTATGTAAGTATGTATGCATATGTATGTATGTGTGTATGTATATATGTATGATTCTATATTCTATTGTAATTTGTTCTAATTTCTATAACAATCATTTGTACACTTCCTAACCGCTTTTCTATGCCCTGTCCTATACCCAAAGGTTATCTGGAAGAAATCGCTCTTTTAGCAATAAGACCGCCTTGTACATCTTCCTCTAATTGTACTACTTTTGTTTGTATCTTTTAATGGTGTGCAATAAAGAATATTATTAATTATGAATATTAAGAGTATTTCAAATTTTTATGTACACTTATGACCTACTTGACCTACTTACAATATATACTTAACCTATGTTATTATTAGTAAGTTTTTTATTTAGGATATCTTTTTATCCGTTTTTCTGTTTTTTATTATTTTTTATTTTTATATATACTTAATTCTATTTTTACGGATTACTACTTACTATAAGAGTATTTTCATTACATTACACTGTGATTACTGTGATTACAATTTACTTATACAAATAGGACGCAGTAGTGACTGCAGGGCTAGCTTTATCACACCGAAGATGCTGCTGCCCATCTTCGGTCTGTGTATTTAAAAAGCCAGCCGTAGGATAGTATATTGCCTTCAATAGGTCCAAGGTGGTAGCGGAACTTTGTTATCCCTTAGTTGCCTCTAACGACACCCACGGGAAGTGAGAGGTTGGCTAAATTCTAGACTGCCGTAGTCACACAGCATTGCACGGGTCTAAGTAAGTAAGTAAGCTATACATCTGCCAGAAAAACAGGAACACTGTAATTTTTAACCGACTTTCAAAAAAGGAGGAGGTTCTCAATTCGACTGTATTTTTTTTTTTTTTTTTTATGTATGTTACATCAGAACTTTTTACTGGGTGGAGCGATTTCGACAAATTTTCTTTTAATCGAAAGGTGGTGTGTGCCAATTGGTCCCATTTAAATTTATTTGAGATCTAACAACTACTTTTCGAGCTATATCTAATAATGCGTTTTTACTTGACGCTTTTTTCGTCGAGCTACGTTGTATTATACCGCATAACTTTCTACTGAATGTACCGATTTTGATAATTCTTTTTATGTTGGAAAGGAGATATTCCTAGTTTAGTATCATGATAAGGAAACCAGGATCTGATGATGGGATCCCAGAGAAATTGATGGAAATTCTTGAAAATCCGCAATAACTTTTTACTGGGTGTACCGATTTTGATAGTTCTTTTTTTGTTGGAAAGAAGATATCCTTAGTTTAGTACCATGATGAGGAAACTAGGATCTGATGATGGGATCCCAGAGAAATCGAGGGAACTTCTTGAAAATCCGCAATAACTTTTTACTGGTTGTACCGATTTTAATAATTTTTAATTTAATCGAAAGCTGATGTTTATCACGTGGTCACATATAAATTTTATTGAGTTCTGATAACTACTTTTTGAGTAATCTTTGCTAACGCGCAGTGACTTGACTATTTTTTTGTCGATCTACGTTGTATTACTCGTCGATGTAATTGAAGTCGGTTTTTTTTTCGTTTGCGAGCAAACACAATTATCTTTCAATTCCAAAAGAAAGTGAAGATATGTTTCGTTTATGATATGTGTATACAATATCTAATTATTTAAAATTTATTTAAACGATATAAAACTTTTAAGCTGTAAGTGTCGGCGTCGCTCAGAGGAAGTGACGTGACGCCACGGTGAATTATTAAAAATGAAATTCTCGTATGCGAAATTGCTCAGGAACATTGAAGTGACGTTTTCCTTTGTCACCCAGCGATAAGTGAATTTTGTGCTAAAGTATTTTCATCGTGCTTTCATAAAAAATATTATATCGAGAAGTAAAATGAATATTTTTTTTAAAATATTGAATTAATGCGAAGAAAAATATATTGACCGAGCGTTGAAGAATACCAGTTATTAAATTACATAATGTAAAATATATAAAAAAATAAAGTGTCCGTGATAATCAATAGGTATGAAATGACTTTAATATAAATGTCATTATATATTTTTTTTGTTTGCTATAACATTGTCAGAAAACTCGTATTTATACTGTATATCTTGTAACCGACTTCGAAAACAGGAGGAGTTCTGACAAGTAGTTTTTGAGTTATCCTTGATAATGTGTATCGTACTAAACTTGTCGAACTATTAAACTTGTTGAAAATTGTCTTTTTTAACCTGTTTCAGAAAAGGAGGAGGTTACTCAATTCGACCGTATATATTATTATTATTTTAAATGTTCGGGGGATAACTTCATCGCTTATGAACCGATTTTGATAATTATTTTTTAGTTGGAAAGGAGATATCCCTAGTGTGGTACCATGATAAGGAAACCAGGATCTGATGATGGGATCCTAGAGATATCGAGAGAAACTCGAAAATCCCCATAACTTCTTACTGGGTGTACCGATTTTGATAATTTTTAATGTAATCGAAGGCCGATGTTTATCATGTGGTCATAGTTTTTCGTCTACCTACGTTGCTTATCGATATAATTGAAGTCGGTTTTTTCTTTTGCCTGCAAACACAATTATTGTTTGAGAACAAACACATATGCAAATATATTTATAATATTCAAATTTTTGTTTAACTAGTATTGAAGCTTACTGTCTCACTGCGACGACTGTATAATGATCTTCTCTCAAAAAGTCTCTCGTTTTAACTTGATTGCTGAATTAAGATGTTAAAATGGAATTGGTTTGATTTTGTCTTATTTTAATAATAGCCTGGTTATGTTTTAATGTAATAAAACTCCATGTATATACTTGCCGTTAAAAATAGTATTAGTAAAATTATTTTTTAAATTAGAGTATTAACAATAATATAAAAATAACAAAGTTTGTTTGCTTAACGCGCTTATTTCAGAAAATGTTAGTTTTCATACATTGTAAGACTGTAAATCGGAAGAGATCACTTACTAAAATAATCACACAATAATTCATAGAACCGAAGTAAAATATAATATTAAAATCAAAGGATAAATGTCTCAAATAAAAACTTGATATTAAATAAGAAGAGTACGTCCGCGAAATAACTCGGTTTATACATTTACAATGCGAGTAAATGTCACGGGAAATATTTTTTAGACCCCTTACGATTTGATAGCCGGAATCGAGATGAGAAATAAATATTCTATGCTCCAGGATTGCCGCTTACGTACAAAGTAAAGCGAAACGTCGAAATTGTACATTCTCGGAGGTAGGTGAATTTAAGATAGCAGGCGAGCAATTTTTTTCAACAATGTGAGCGATAATTCTCAGTGCAGAACATCATTTTTATAGATAAATGTATGTTCTATCATAAGAGGCAGACTCCTTTATTATAGCTTAACATAAATCTCTATTCAAATGTAATGCGTTCATATAGTGCATGTGCACCACATATAGCTGCTGTCAAAGTTGAAAAAGACATTTACTTGCAGTTAAGCTTGTCAGGCTTGGATTGGATTCGATTCGGAATGCAGAATGGACATATAGTACGCCCAAGTACTCAAAGACAAATTTAGAGGGCTACCATAGGATAGGACTTACATTATTATCCTAGTATCGAATTTATTTATTTATTTTGTGTGTTTTTAAGAGAAAATTAGGTTCATTGAAATTGATATACTATGATTGCAATTTTTCGCTTCTGAATCACATTAAAATTGTTGACGTATCATATTATAGTAAAAAAAAAAAATGGAAATATTATTTCAAATACTACATAAGTAAAGTTCTTTTTTCCATAAAAATATGACGCAAAATGTGAATAAAAAAGATGTTTGAAGAGAAGTTTCAAGGGTACATAGGAGATAAAATTCAGTGTTTTATATGAAAAAGTTGCAGTATCGAGAAAACAGATCTATAGTTTTTGTTACCGTGAAACAATAGTTGGGAAGCAAAGTTATGGATATTAAACAAGATATCAGAAATTTAAGTTCCTCGAAATTGAAGGCAAGGAATATGGCAGACAAGAGCCAATACAGGCATTGTCTGGCCATTGTTAGAAGAAAACTGGGTCGGCCGCCAGGATGACACTCAAAAGTTCAGTCACCATTTAACTACGTTATTTTTTTCGAACACTATTCTGGGAGATTTGGCAAAATATTTTATCGATTATCGAGTTTCTTTCTTGTTAAATCATTACATGAAATAAAAAAGAATCTTAACATTTTTTATGTGTGTTTTACTATTAGCATTATATATGTATACTATAGTTTTTTGTATTATTCAATCTTTTGTCAAATAATTTACAATGTATAATAATTACAAATGTACAATAACTTAAAATAGCATTTTAACCGATGAAACCGTGTGCGTCAGCTCTGATATGGGACTGGAGCTTAATTCTTTAGAACGATTACTATGTTAATGTAATATTAAATGAATCAAATCGTTATTAATTTCATTCCTATATTTTTTTATAGCGCGCCTTACATCGTTTCTTAAGGAGTAAAATCCAAAGAGCTCTCTAGTTTCCTTATAAATGTACAATCGGAAGAACAGAACAGTACATAGATAATAGGAATGGAATTATTCATATGGGTTTACAAGAAACGATTACGTGTGAGACGCTGGGCGCCGAAGATTTCTACACTGCGAACACAAGGACAAATTAAAAACGTGTGCTGAATGAAATTGGACAGAGAGATATGGCAAAGAAATTATCGTCTAACGAAATTATTGTAAACTTGAGCAAATGAATAATAGTTTGATTGATTTACGAAAATAAGTTAAATTTAAAGATAATATATTAAAAGTAGCACATAAAAATTTATTTTTATTTGTAATGAGCATGTACGATTTTATTTTTGTGACACCCACACATTAGGAATTCTAAACATTTTTGAATATCATATCAAAAATTGACCGTTCCAGCGGGGATCGAACCTGTGTCTTCGACTGACCATGACGGCGCTCTCGGTTTGCTTAAACCAAAAAATAAAATCATCAGTAATTCAGGATATTCAGGATTTTCTACGAAAAATTGTGCAACAAAGGTGCATGTTCATCTTTGGTGTCCCAAGTCTCAGGCTTGCATTCTCTTGACGAGTACGGATGTCCATAAAATTACTCGACCTCTTCTCAAATCTTTTTTTGGCCGAAATTTTTGGCGCGTACTCGTTTGTCTTGCCCATCGTCACCACGCTGGTTCACACACATGAGTTCACGCCATTATGTGTTTTGACCATAGTTACCACGTCGGGCAGGCAGGTTGGTGACAGTAGGGCTGTTTTTATCGCACCGAATACGGTGCTGCCCGTCTTTGGCCTGTGTCTTTGAAAGCTAGCAGTCGGATGGTTATCTCGCCATCTGTCGGCTTTAAAAGTTCCAAGGTGCTAGTGAAACTGTATTATCCTTTAGTAACAACTTCGACACTTACGGGAAGAGAGGAGGTAGCTATATTCTATACTACCGTAATCACATAGCAAAATATCAATACATTAAAATCATAATTGTTTTACAGCCCCTAATAGATATCGGACTTTTAGTCTTTCGAATGACAGATAAAATAGAGTAAAATCTCAAGCTCCTCTAGACCTTACTTATATATAAAAGTAATAAAAGTCTTTTCGGCCTCAGTTATCAGGCATGTATAGGTCCACTGTACCCAACAATATTACTATATAGACATTTATACTATATTTACTATATTATATAGGATTTTCGACCATGACCCTCAACAAAATCGGAATTAATTGATTCTCTCTTTTTAAACCTTTACCATAAAATTTCTGACTACTCGTGTTCACGAAAATTCGATTAACGATTTTTTTAAAAGTTATTTTTCCTTCTTTATACTTTAGTGCTGATCGATTTGAAGTAAGTGTTCGATGCACCCAATTAAGTTGTATTCATCATTAATGGTTTGGTTTTTGATGGAATTTTAATACCATTTATGTATTCATTAATTTACTTGCAATTACGATTTTCACTAGTGTCAAAACAGTACGGATAATTTCGCTGATGTCACAAAGAATGCAGAAGACACAAAGGAAATTAGTCGCTGCCGCCAAGATTAACTGTATTATAATATGTGTATCCTACTATAACACTACTGCGTCGCATTGTATACAAAATTGAATATAGTTCAACAATAATTAATTATATTCAACTAAAAAGACTAAAAAAAGTCTGGTATTTTTGGCATGAACATAGTCATCAAAGCGAGACATGGTCAAATACGATTTAGAAGGAAATAACGAGCTTTAAAGCTAACAGTATAAGCTCAACTTCCCTAAAAGTAAAAAATGCAAAGTATTGTACACGTACTCGGCGTATTAAGGTTTCCTTTGACTAATAGTTGTCTTTTTTATTTTTATATTTGTATTTAACGACTGGAAAGTCCCATTTTTTATTCTGGACAATTTCAATAAACAAGTTGGATAAAACAAGCATAGATTGTTGCGAACAGTCGCTGCCTTGTATGCTATGGGTATTTAGCAAACCTAAACTGCATTATTGAATATTAATTGCATAAATTTTATGATACAACATTACTTGGTGAAATGCATAACCGTAACTCAATCATTAGGACAACTCTATTTGTTATCAATACAAAATGCGAATTAAATGGAAGTAAATAAAATGTATATCATAAAAAAAAATAGTTCTAAGTTCAGTTAAACATGCTGATAAACATCAAAGTGATCAATAAGCCTGTCGATCATTTACCGACTATCAGGACGGCGGAATCAAAATATTTTCGTTTAAAAGAAACTATTGAAGCTGACATGCTTTCTACCCCGATTGTGGTTTAGTAAATAATAATCACGACCTCTTAAAAATATCGCTAAGTACTTAAATATCATAATAAAACCTACACTATGAAGTCAAATACTATGTATGGTACAGTCTATGGTTGATTGAGAGATGACATGTGAGGGAAGGTCATGAGGGAAACCAAACCCGACGAAAGTCGATTTAACATTAAGTTTATTAAGATTATTTTGAGTATATATAGGCAGAAGTAGAGATCGATTATCTGCATCAGGCAAACACCAATTTCATAAGAAGTCCGCATCAGGCAAACAACAAATTCGTAAGAAATTACCCAAATTAAAGGAGGTTTTATACGCACTCTGTAGAATACTCGCGGGCCAGTTCGCAAGCATTAGATTTTGATCATATCGATATTCGCGTTCGTGTGCCGCCCGGGAGGCTGTCAAGTCACGCTACGAGTATTACTACGAGTATTATACGAGAGATTCTGGAATCTACGAAGCTGCCAGGTTGAACGAAGAATCCAGGCATCGATTCACGACAAGAGCCAGAGATGAAACATATGTGAGTACACTTGAATCTTTTTAGAGTTGCTACTTTTTATCCTAAGTTGTTTTAACCCCAAGATTTTTTTATCACGAAAAGCTTTGTCCCCGGGAACCTGTATCGCGTCAGGCTGACCATTATATTTTTGATAGTTATAGAAATACATATAGTGAATTCGATTTTAATTTTAATACTTTATATAATTCAAATATGTCATATGATACCAAAGTTATTTTTAAGACCTTACGCCTGGTGCCAGATTTCAATGGTAACCCTAATATATAAACTAGGTTCGTAAATATAATTATGTGACCAAAAAGATTTACAATATGCGAATGCCGAGCCAGGTAGTGACTTAATTTTATATTATTATATTAAACGATTTATGTCTCTTAAATGGTATATTAAATAAAATAACAGGGTCCTTCGTAAACTATTAATTCTAAGGGCATCCCTGAAACTTGGACTGGAATAAGATCAGCACTAATTAATAATTTTTCAGATCAACGAGATAAAACTTTGTACAATGACCTCTCTCTAGCTACACAGGGTAATAAATTCCCTCAGGAATTTTATGATCAATGCCAAACCTTGGCTTTCCTATTACCCTTTTCGAGGTTGTTCAGGATTATATTTACCCAGGCCATACTATCCAACTAGGCTGCAACAACTTCGAGAAGGAGGCCGATAGGAGGATTCGGTTGGGCTGGGCGGCGTTTGGCAGGCTTCGTCGAGTCTTCACTTCGAAGATTCCGCAATGCTTGAAAACAAAAGTCTTCGAGCAATGCGTCCTGCCTGTGTTAACACATGGAGCCGAGAAGTGGACACTGATGAAGGGACTAGTCCACAAATTTAAAGTCGCTCAACGTGCAATAGAACGGGCTATGCTTGGGGCTTCTCTCAAAGATAGGATTAGAAATGAGACTATCCACGAGAGAACGAAAGTAAACGATATAGCCCACAGAATTAGCAAGTTGAAGTGACAGTGGGCTGGTAATTTGTGTCGCAGGACCGATGGCCGTTGGAGTAGACGGGTCCTGGAGTGGAGACCGCGTCTTGGCAAACGCAGTGTGGGACGTCCTCCGGCCCGTTGGACCGACGATCTACGTAAGATTGCCGGTGTAGGCTGGAGGAGGATTGCGGAAAACCGGGCTGTCTGACGCGAATTTGGGGGGGCCTATGTCCAGCAGTGAACTGCCATAGGCTGAAGTGATGATGATGATGATGCCAAACCTTGTTGAGCACCATAATGACATACATAACGTTACATGAGAGGTTACAGATGACAATCGAAACTAAGCGAACACTATAAAAAGGTTACAATGCAGGTTTTCGTACGAGGGTGAAAATAACCCCTAGTTCACGTATGCTTTGCATGAGCCCGGAAACCATTGAAAAGGCTTTAGAATTCGTTCAAGAAGAACTAACTATAATATATTTACAGCAGCGAAATGATCTTCAGAAATTTAATAGTTAGATTACGTCTAAAACTACGTCACATGTCGTATAGTATTAAATACGCCCAGCGCTATGCGACCCGTGCCTAACTGGCCCGTTCCAGTGGGACCACGTTATTACGAGCCGGAAACCCAAGGTTTTAGATTTAACCATCCTATTGCACAGCCCCAAGTTTTTATATTAAATAGTCAACAAAATCGTTGCCCCAGTCGAACCCAGCAAATATTTCGCGCACCGCGTCACTGAATTACAATTCCCAAAGTAATGTGTTTCGTTTACCATCCCTATCAAATCTGCCACTAAATTTTAATGTGAAATCAATGAGTGGAGTTCAACATTATGCTCCCAAGCCTAAGATGTCAGGTCATGATTTGCGTAAATCTGGGAACCCATCACCAAATAATTACTTTAAAACACGGGAGGTCAATCTAAAAAATCTAATTTGCCTAATTTAAAAATAATAATATAGAGAATTTAGTACTAGAAATAGGTTAGAAAATATAATGGCTTTTACTTAGGTACCCAGCACTCATTATTCGTTAGATAAGTTAATAACTATACACACACATATATAGTAAGGAGAAAATTCTTGATTTAAGAAGGAATTATTTAAGAAAACCAAGGGAATATTGTGACTGAATCAAACCAGGTTCCTACTATAATGATAGATCAATAGTTATAGTTTACAAATTTTCTATAATATCCATAAATATATATTACTTGTTTAGATTATCTATCGTTCCAAACGAAAAACAACTAGCCGTTATTTCTATCTTTCCTTAAATAGCAACAAACAAGAAATCATTCGTGTACATAGAGGCTGAAAGCCTGAAGTGCAGCAGAATATTATATCTCTGTGACCAAAAAATAAGTCATCAAATTCGTACAGAACCAGACTGAACAAAACTACAAAATAATCATAAAGTTATAAATAGAATAAAAGTAATATAAAGTAGTAAGTAATGTGATATACAATATATTCAGAAGGTTGATGTACTATATTAAAGAAGATCCTTTTTTGGTTTCCATAAAATACCATAAACTGTGTTAAAGTACTTACAAAATCGAAATATCCCTTAAATATATATATATAAATAAATAAATAAATATTTACACAATACACACACGGTCGTCTGTTCCTAAAGTAAGCAACTTAATGCTTGTGTTATAAGTAACAGCCGACTGGTATATAGCTACATATTTTTTTTTTCGATAAACATACTTATAAATAATACATATATAAATATATAAATAAATATTTATATTACACCCAGACTCGGGGTGGGAATCGAACCCACAACCCTCGGAGCAGAAAGCAGGGTCACTACAAACTGCGCTAACGGGCTAGTCAAGTCATATTTCACTTCCACTGTTAAAACATTTTACAAAGGATTTTGTTTAGGGGTTAATAGCATATATTTGTTCTATATCATTCAAAATTTGTGATAATTATTTATAAATTAAAAGAACTGGCGTAATTAAATCCACATATATCGAAAAAGTTTCTGTAAATGCCTATATTACAGCATAACGGTCTATAGAAAAGAAATGAAACCCTTACATTAACCCTTACGACCGCAATGTGTACAACTTTTTTAATTTGTATAAAGTAAACCGCAATGTAAATACAATAATTCTTGTACGACTTGTGTTCAGATTTGCGTGTTACGTGTGTACACATACAAAAACGTGTAGGTACACATATTATGTAAGCCAACGAAAATTCCATTTAATATGGTATGTAGTCTCCTGGGCCTAAAATTTAATTATTTAGGTGAAGGTTGTAAACAATGTAACGTGAAAGAGGAATGAATTCACAAAATGTCTGGATTTTAGTTCTAGCTAACTAGAAACTTAAATATTTTAAAAACTAATCTAGTTTAAAAGTAAAGCGATCTATTTACTTTTGTTATTAGACTAATCCTAATTGCTTTAGCCTCTTAATTTATATATAGGTACAGTCAGCTTATATCTATGGCTAGCCCGTTGGCGCAGTTTGTAGTGGCTCTGCTTTGTGTTCCGCGGGTTGCGGGTTCGAATCGTGCCTGAGTCTACTTGTAATATTATATATATTTCTATATATATTCTTTCTATGTATATTTATCAATAAATATTTACCTATAACAGTCGGCTGTTACCTATATATAACACAAGCGTTAAGTTGCTTACCTTAGGAACAGATGACTTATTATTATTTATCTTCGAGGTAGTTAATTATTATATTGATATCATAAAATAATCGTAATATTAGACCTAATTATTACATTGATATCATAAAATAATCGTGATATTATACCTTTTTCCAGAACATTGTTCTTTGAACACATTTATAATTATATAACGAGTAAAACCGAGAAAACTCGAGTCGATGCCGAAAGCAAAAAGCCTAATTCGACTATGAACTATGTGTTTAATGATGTTAATACCAAATGAAAGTGACAAATGAAAATTTTAATCGTTTAGAAAGACAACCCGTACCATACACTTTTTTAAGGTACCAAACAAAGTTTTTCTTACAGAAAACTAAACTAATTTGTTTATACTGAATAAAATACAAGTATGAAACAGTAAGTTTATATTGAACCTGTAGACGTGATAAATGACAGCTTAATTATTTGACAATATAACATATGTATGGTTTTACTATATTGTAACCCCTCCACATATCTATTAGTTTAAATTACCTATATGTATTTAATACAGTTATATATTACATTATCTTAATCACAATTACCGGATTGTTTCCTAAGCCTTGTTTCGACTTGACGGATGTCTTCTCTGGGTACCTATATATCATTTACGGACAACATTATCAATCTTCCACACAGTAGGTTAATATATCATAGTACGCGTGATGGATTCTCATCAAATCTTGATTTTATATGCTTATTAATACCCAAAATCTAAGTCTGATTTTTATATGTCTATTATATGTTTATATCAAATATATTATAAAAGTATGTCAAAATTGTTATTTAAAATGGACAACACAGGACATGTTTAGACAAGTTTTGCAGCAACAAGACAAGTGGTGTTTAGGGATGAATGTAAATATTAATGAAGTATATAAATAAATAAATAAACGCTTCTCACTCAACGGCCCCCAGTAGGATTTCTGTGTTGGGTGTCAGGAAACACATAATACACAAGCACAAACGTCCAGACCACGAAAAACATCTATATGGCCAATACAAATATCTGTCGTGAGCGGGGATCGAACCCAGGACAGATATATATATATATATATTAGGGATAGTGTAGTCAAGTGTCAAGAAGCTTATATTGAGCTTATTACTTAAATTTTATGTAACACTAGCTGTGTCTGCGATTTTGTGCGTGTTTTGGGTATTTACATGTTCAACGTGATTCTTTAAATTGATATAACTTTTTTATTTATGAACCGATTGACATGAAATTAACAAGAAATATGAAGCTTTTCACTAATATATTTATTATAATAAGCTTTTTACATACATACATACATACATTACAGCCTATACAGTCCACTGCTGGACATAGGCCTCCACAAGTTTACGCCAAAAATAACGTGAACTCATGTGTTTTGCCCATAGTCATAAGCTTTTTAGCCCATATCTAAATCGGATAAGCCGTTTGTGAGATTAGCGTGCACAAACGCATAGACAAACAGGACAAACAGACAAAATTTCTAACAACACAAACACAAATGTCCCAATAATTTTTTTCTCATATATCTTCTACGTACAGATAACATACACATTACATTTTTACTAGATGTATTAATTATGAATAAAATACTTAAACTAAGAACAAGTTTACATTATTTTTTATTATTATTAATATCATATCAAAAATCCGTTCCAGCGGGGCTTGAGTCTGCATCTCCCTCTGATCGGTGCTTTAGCCAATTAAGCTATGGAACAATGTACCCGTTAGATCGAAATTTTTGATATGTTAACTTTATATTTAAAGTTCAAAATGTTTAACGCTAAGTACCATATTAGAAGCTTAAAGTTTTAGTTATAATTAAAAACTTTAAAATATTTTTATATTTCGGTTTTTCAATTTTAACAAAACTATTAACTTTACAATTATTTGTGTAGGTACTCTTTATAATAATTTTAATTTCAATTCAAATTGCTATCTGTTAGAATGTGCGTCAATGAACTGATGTAGGTATATTACAAGACATTTTTGCCCTAAAATACTTTTTGTCAAAAAATATAAAATTTATTATCATCATACAAATAATATACAAGATTTGCTATGTTCCGGATCGACTCTGCTCAGAGGAGAGTTTTATATTTAGAGTCGCTTTTACACTTTAATCTAGGTCTCTTCACACGTGTAGAAATATACCTACACAGGTCTAAAATCTATACAAAGCACCTTATTCCATATATCCAGTATTACGTCTACTATTTTTATTATTACATCTATTTTTTTTCTTATAACATACACGATAGTCTGTTCCTACGGTATGCAACATTTTATTTCATTAATTCTTCTGTTATAGGTAACAGCCGACTGTTTTACTTAGCTATTTTTTTTTGATAAATATACATAAAAATAAAACATATATAAATAAACACAAATATTACACCCATACTCTAATAGGAATCGAACCCGCGACCCGCGGAGCAGAAAGTACAAACTGCGTCAATGAGCTAGTCATTTTTCATATAACAACTTCGATTATTGATGGCAAACATTTTTTCAGGAAATGTAGTTATTCGGTGCGGGTTGGGTGTTTTTTTTTTTGTAGTATTGTAGTGTTTACGGATGGCTGCATGGATGTCACGAGATTAAATCTTAGTGTAGGCCGTTGTGTGTGAGACGTTTACTTACTGTAGGTGTATTTAGTTTAGGATGGTTTCTAACTGTATCTATGTGAAATGATACACAATCTGTCAAGCGTCTTCAACTTCTTTCGTATATATAATAACATTGGAATTGGATTTGAACACAAAAATAGTAATAGTTTTATCCAAATAGGCTTCAAAAACACCTTTGAGTCGTTATTTTACAAAATAAAACTACAACTACTAAATGAACTACTACCTCCTATTCCAAATGCAGATTCTGCAGAGAGAACCGGCAAGAAACGCCGCAGTTACTCTTTTTTTAAAAAATAATACTCAACTCTGTTTTTATACAAATTGGGTGATATCTTGCATGAAATTCTGCGTCACTAAGTCCGTATGTCTTTATCGTTTATGTAGTTCTGCACCGAAAAATTATCGATTAATTTCTTTTTAATACAAACTCTAAATCTGTTCTCAGGATTTTGTTATACATGCAAATACCATAACCTAAAAAGGAGACAGAAAGTTGTGGTTACAATTTTGTTCTTCCTTCTCGTGTTTATATTGCGATTATTACTTTATAAATCAAAACATTCGATATTTCTGTCGTATACAAAATATTGTTATAAATATATTATGACGCAATTGTTAATATGTCTACCTCACGAAAAACATCCCGCAGGGAGACTTGAGCTCCAAGACCATAAATGCCGATCATAATAGTCCTTTTTGCGAAATAAATAGTCTCAATATCTGTAGAGTTACCTCACAGTAATAGACTGCAAGCCATAGCTGTGGAATATAATAATGGAATATATGGAATATAAATTATGGAAATAGCTTAAATATATTTAGCGTGCAGTAGCAAAATCGATCAGATGTCAAGCTTTTCTAACTGCGAAACTGCGAATGCTGCAGAGCTGAGTCTACCATTCCAGTATTACAAATGGGAGTTACTTCGCCATTATCATCAGTACTTTTAATGATTTGATAATTTAATAAGACTTCAACTATAAATTCCGTACTAAATATGTATCCAATGTCATTCGTGTCGTTTCAGCAACATCTCTCGAGTTTTCGTTCGTATCACTCACAGATTCATACACTCACATACATACCACATATCACATACATACTCATACACATTAGTCCTAAATCGCTTTATTGTAAATATTTTGTTCTCATATAAACAATGAATACACTAATGTGTTATGTACTGTTATTAAATTACACCTGCAATTATATGAGGTACTTTCAGTAGTAATATAATTTTTGAAACAAATAAATAAAGCTAAATAACTCTCTTGTATAATTGAAAAACCATTACATTATTATTTGAAAATTCATTCCAGTCGTGTACCTTTAATATCAATAAAAAAAGTAAATACGTAATCAGGCCGTGTTTATGCTTCAGGTTTATATCTCGTAAAATACGAATATTAAGAGTTTATGTTCGGAAGGTTATTATTATTTTACCACTTAAGAAGACGAATATTGAAATCGACTCGGAAAGTACTGAGGTAGTCGAATAAGAACTGGTCTTTTCTTGCCGCAATAGTTGAATGTTGTTTAAATAGGCTTATAACTTTGCCAGACTTTAATTAAAGTTATTGAAAATGTTCAAAATTTGTGAAAATTTGTGAAACTAATTACCAATCGTCTGCTATAGATGGACTAAGGCTGTAACCACCCCGAAATATGAGAATATATCTTTAACATAAACGTATGAATTGGGTGTCAAAAATACGTTGTAATTGAATTTAATTCTTCGCATCGTCTTTCTTGCCATAAATACTGTTTTATTAAAAACAAACAAAATATTACATTTGAATTTGGAATCTGTCTTTTTTATATGATTGTTCATTGTGTTTTCTTATATTTATTTTCACGCCAATATATATATTGTAAATTATTTTGTGATATTAAAATAGAGTAGGGTTATAGAGAGAACCGAATCGCTGTAATAGCATTACACAAAGGTATGGAGTCATATACAATTTTTAAAACTCTCCATACGCTTGATATTAGTCAAAGGTTTGTGTATCAGGCTGGGTACAATAAAACCTCCTCGGCTTATGAGAAAAAAAGATCTGGCCGTCCACGTAGAGTTAGAAAAAGGCGATCAAAACAGTAAGGGCAAAGAATTTGAATAAATCCTGGCCGAAAGAAAAAGGTTTTACTTCGGGAGATGAAGATAGTACCTAGTCCATGTCGCGAATTTTAAAAGATGACTTAGGACTTGCACCCTATAAGAGACGCACTCTTAACTAATAATTTAAAAAAGAATAGATTGTTAAAATCAAAACAACTACTTTACTTCAGCGGTGCGCTAAGGGACGTCACAGAAATTTTTTGATTACCGATAAGAATTTTTTTACAATTGAGCAATAATTTAACAAAAAAAAAATGACCGTTTCCATGGTGAAAGCTCTAAGGAAGCTTTCCAATTAGTCAACAGAGTACAACGTTGGCATTATCCGACTTCAGTTATATATATATATATATATATATATATATATATTTTTAGGAGAAACAAACTTATTTATTTAAAAAAAAGACAGAAAACCGAACACTTAACTTCTATTTATTACTCATTTTTACAAATATAACAATTATCACAAAAATTAACCTTAACCACTAACAATCGAAAATAATGACCGAGAATTACAATTTAAATTAACCAAGCAAACAACTGCTACTTTGAATATAAAAATGATCAACGCACTCGTCATGAAACAACGACCTATCGTTCCGAAAGCCGAGAAGCAAAAGAGCCCTCTGAACGGGTAGGGACTGCTTTTATTGACGTTATTGCATGACGTTACAAAACGTATTAGCGGGTAGGAAACTATTTTTATTAACACTGTTGCATGACGTCACGAAACGTATTAAAATAATCGAGCTTATGCTAACACGGCCTCTCCTGACCGTGCGCCGTCCCCGGTGCACATTTTCACCACGAACGCCGTCGGTGGACGCTGATAAGGACTCGAGCTCGCCGTCTCCAGGGAGAACTCCTGGAGAAGCAGTAGCGGGAGCCGTCGAAGGCCCAAGCTGAGCATTGTCACATTCATCGTCTGTAGCAGACTTATGTGATCAACGGACAGAGGCAGCATTAGACGATACCTACTATGTGATCAACGGACAGAGGCAGTATTACGCAATATCCACTATATGATCCAGGGACAGAGGCAGTATTACGCGATATCCACTATGTGATCCACGGACAGAGGCAGTATTACGCGATATCCACTATGTAATCAACGGACAGAGGCAGTATTACGCGATATCCATCAGGTGATCCACGGACAGAGGCAGTATTACGCGATATCCATCATGTGATCCAGGGACAGAGGCAGTATTACGCGATATCCCTTGGGCAGAGGCTGTATTACGCAATACCCATCACACAACATTTACTTTACCTTATGGGCAGAGGCAGTATTACGCGATACCCACGATGTGATCCAGGGACAGAGGCAGTATTACGCGATATCCCTTGGGCAGAGGCAGTATTACGCAATACCCATCACACAACATTTACTTTACCTTACGGGCAGAGGCAGTATTACGCGATACCCACTATGTGATCCAGGGACAGAGGCAGTATTACGCGATATCCCTTGGGCAGAGGCAACGCAATACCCATCACACAACATTTACTTTACCTTACGGGCAGAGGCAGTATTACGCGATACCCACTATGTGATCCAGAGACAGAGGCAGTATTACGCGATATCCCTTGGGCAGAGGCTGTATTACGCAATACCCATCACAGAAAGCAGACAGAGGCAGTATTACGCTTGTCTCAAATAACAAAACGGTCATTTTGTCACGTCGTGCCAGCAACGTGCAGGTGCCATCGCACGTGTACAGCTCCGCACCACGCCGCACCCATATACGGAGCCACCACACTCATGACTACGCCGACACGCGTGATCACACGTGAAGGCATCTCACATACCACACTATTCATGTACATTGCTGTAAAATACGGCAATTGGTTAGCTTGCTAATTCATGAAAAATATAGCAGTGTAAATATAGTACTGTGTGGCTACGGTACTAAGGAACATAGCCACCCCCTCTCTTTCCGCGGGTGTCGTAAGAGGCGACCAAGGGACAACACAGTTCCGCCACCACCGTGGAACCCAAAAAGCCAACCGGTGGCGGGACAACCATCCAACCGCTGGCCCCGAAATACACAGGCCGAAGATGGGCAGCAGCGCCCCCGGCGTGACAAAGCCAGCCCCGTGGCCACGAACCCGCCTCTCCAGCGTGGCGACCACGGACAAAACACACAAGTTCACGCCACGCTTGGTGCAAACTTGTGGAGGCCCATATCCAACAGTGGACTGTATAGGCTGTAATGATAATGACAGCAGAAGCTCCACGTTTGCTTACCCGTACTGCTACCATGGCGGTGTATACCAACCGCTATCGAAGAATACGAAGCACGTGTCCGGTGTCCACTCGCCAAGCCACTGAACCATACCATGTGTTCAGAGGCTGCTCGTATCGTCTTACCATAGGAGCCTGCCAACAACTTCAACTCGTATCGGTTATGCGGGAGTGCGCTAAGCACACTGTAAGTGCTTGCTAGATTTTAATCACAAAGACAAGGTCCTCTACAGCAAAGATTCGCCGTTTCTTAATAATTTGGCAATACAGATATAGCCTGTAAGACCTAGAAATTGGTTAACCTGTCTTGCGTTGGTAGGTTTCGGTGACTGAATAAGTGCCTCAATTTTACTAAAGCTCGGCCTCACCTGACCTTGGTAAATTAATCAACCAAGATATTCTACCTGTTTCTAAAAAGATACTCGACTTAAAGCTGCTTCACGTTCTATCCTGCATCACACAATCATTTAACCACGACTGCGCTTCATCCCGTAAACAACTACCCACACGACCTAAACTCGCGACAGAAATTAAACGACGAACGATCATTACTGGTCCTCTCGTTTAATCAAATTTTGGCATCGCCCTTAAAACAATTAGCGACTCGCGATAAGCCCTCAAAATCTTTTCTATAACACGTCTACTTCACGTCAACTTCACTATACCACGCTCTAAAATTGTGTACAGCTGGATCAAAATTTGATACATAACTCTGCGGCTCTCGTGGACGCATCGTTCTCCACTACAGATACGTTACCAGTTTCGTACGTAAGTTTGCAACAAATTTCGTGATGAGTTGACTCTCGATTGCTCGGTAGCAGACGTAGACTCGGTAGAGTCGTAATCGCATTTATCGTATGATTAATTGAACTACTATCACTGCGCGAACGATATCTACCCGAAAGTAACGAATACTCACTGCTACTGCGTGATAACCGTTCGCGACTCTCTGAACACAGCCTGTGTGGTCACAGGGAACGTTCAGTAAGTTGACACGACGCCCACTCGCGACGATTGCACACACCTGAGATAACCTTTCATAGTCAGATTCACTTCGCGATCTATGACGACGGCGATTTACCCGTGACGGCCTATTGCGCGTTTGTTCGTTCCTCATAGATTTACCGCGGGACTGCCTATTTTCACGGCTAGGAGTCCTGCCTGATCGACTATGTGAACACGAACCGCACGATCGTGAACGCGGCATGACGATTTCAAATTAACGGCTGTTTGCTTATGAAGTGGTGTCGTAAGGAGCAATCCCACTTCTGATTTTAGGAGAAACAAACTTATTTATTTAAAAAAAAGACAGAAAACCGAACACTTAACTTCTATTTATTACTCATTTTTACAAATATAACAATTATCACAAAAATTAACCTTAACCACTAACAATCGAAAATAATGACCGAGAATTACAATTTAAATTAACCAAGCAAACAACTGCTACTTTGAATATAAAAATGATCAACGCACTCGTCATGAAACAACGACCTATCGTTCCGAAAGCCGAGAAGCAAAAGAGCCCTCTGAACGGGTAGGGACTGCTTTTATTGACGTTATTGCATGACGTTACAAAACGTATTAGCGGGTAGGAAACTATTTTTATTAACACTGTTGCATGACGTCACGAAACGTATTAAAATAATCGAGCTTATGCTAACAATATATATATATATATATATATAACTGAAGTCGGATATGTGTGTGTGTAATATATATACATACATATATACATATATATATATATATATATATATATATATATATATATATATATATATAAACAAAATAACTAAAGTTTCTGTTTGTCATTTGAAGTTTAGATTCATTATGACATCACACGTTTTCACTCGTTATAAATTATATTTCAGAAAATAAATAACTAAAACCATTTTTCGTTCCAATATTATTTTTGTACAAAAAGTAGCGAAACAGAACAAAATTGTGACTAGCCGCGCAAATTGAATTGCATAGATTGTAGATTGTATCTCAATAGACAAAATGTTAGGAACCATATGAGTACAAAATATTTTAGGTAATTGGAAAATAATAATTAGAATAATATATAATCATAATACTCAACCAACAATATTATTTCTCAATATTTGTGATTTTACGAGTCAAAATATATGTCTAATGCAAGCTTAAGATTTATTCTGGCCGGCTTCTACCCATAGATTAATTTAGGTTATGTCAAAAATAAGTAATCTATCAAAAGTGATTATATTATCAATCTTGTCTAATGAAGTTATCCTTTCGTGTAATATACAAGTTATCTATGTTGTTAACTCGACATGACTGATATTATATTGTAGTATGCTTGATTTACGAGTATAAGCTTATCTCGTGCTGCATATATTATTGTCCTTTTTTGGATTAGCTACCAGTACATTTCCATTATTTAAAATATTCGTAACCTTCGTACCTGTTCGTAATTGAAACGTTATTTAGTTTTGGTAAATAATACAAAACATTAAAATATTATTTTTAGTATAGGTTTTCAATAGGAGCTATTAGGATGCGCAACCAGTACAAATGTAGTTTGAAAAAATATCATATATGTTGGTTATCATAGATTTCTTTCCGAAGACAATAGGACAGAGGACAATAGGGGCAATACTGTCCCTTGAGATTTGTTGTATTTATTCAATCTTTTGCAAAGTAGACTTTGCATGTATGAAATAAAAGGTTACCAAATAACATTATAATTTTTTATGTAGTAATAAAACGTAAAATTCAAAGAAATAGGTAAACAAACAAATAAGTCAAGCGTCAAGAAGCTGATAGTGGAACATTTCATTAAACTATATTTCATGTAAATTCACAGTGCACGCAAATTGAATATGACCCGACGGGCGCCGGTCACGCGAAAGTCATAAGTCATTTTAACAGCTTGCCGTGAATGATTTATTTAAGATTACGTTATTTATTCATGTTGATTATAGAAGATTAAATCTGTGTTTATTATTAACGTAATTGATACAAGTAGTAATAATAAAAGCTTCTAGTAGTAATGTTGTTAATAATTCAATAGCTAATTTTATTATCAACTGTTTTAAATGTTCGAGTCAATTTGTAGAATGAATTTTTCGTTTAATGAAAAGTAGGTAGTTTGTTTAGTTTCGATAAAAAACAATATATTCTATAAAATTTTATGATTGCCTGTAATTTTATTCAAATAATTTGAATATTTAAATTAAAATGGATTTTACGCACAAAATTAGCTTAGGTAAAATATCAATTTTATAAATGATCACATATTATATTAGAACTCACCTCTATCTCCATCTGGTCCACTATCATGCTCAGACTCTGATTCGTCCCATATCGTATCAGTAGCAATCTTCTGACGAGAGCATTCGATCCAGTAGCCAGGGGTTGGGATGAGATTGTGTGGGTATTCTTCGCAGAATTCATCTGTAAAATAGGCACTCATTAATTTCAGTTGTTCAGAACTTTCGAAGGCAATTTGTCTAAAATTGCGACACAACGGAGTATGAAAATTGGGAACAAAACTAATTTTTATCAAGCTTGATGTTGTTAAATCCTATCTGTGTTTATGTTATGCTTATTACTTAGGATAATTGGAGATAAATTAGCAATTAATGGAAAGTTTTTAGTTCAATATTTTATCAAGCGAAGTAATAATTAGAAAACTACTACTACTTAAGTAATGTAATTTAGTAAGTTCGCAAAAATATTTGTAACAATTCAAATTTTAGTAGTTTTTCTTTTGGCGAGTCGGGTTTCGAATACCCCAAAAATATCTAAATTCCTAAATATTGTAGTTCGTGACCAGTAAATTGGCGTCATAGACCGTCCCGGATTACGAACACTTGCAAGTACGTTCCATGTAACAAGTACCCTAAAAGTTGTCGATACGACAGGCAAGGCAATGGTTCGTTATGTAGATTCACCTAGATTTGTATTTACTATATTATATTACGCCAAAGAGATAAGGTTATATTTGTAAGTAAATAGGTCGTATATTAAAAAATGAATTTATTATTCATTTAAATTAACTAGTCTTATAATAATTAAACATAAGGAATGACTTAATGAAAATACTGAGTACGGAGTAGTAAAAACTTAAAATTTACTGAGCCTTATCGCCGTTAGCTTGATCTTTTACTTCCTTCCGGACCGGTCCAGTCTGGGTGATAGGCACCGCACGTTCACCCTGCACAGCAGGTGGGACTTTGCGTGGAGCAGTGATCGTCAACACTCCATCAGATGACAAATTATAAAATAAAAAATATTAACAGAAGAACACTTTTTTGAATTGGTTCGATAAAAAAAAAACAGGCTTAGAAAATATGTCTATGAATTAGGGTTAGTTTCATTTTCACCAAGTCTGAGTTTTAGACCTTACAGCAAAACTACTTCGAAGATAAAGTAGTCACCTATGAATTTACTGAGTTCCAAAAGAGGTTCTGGAAGCGGGACTTTTGAATCACTGCATTAGAGAGGTTCAAAGGATTGGAAAGACTTTGCACCCCAGAGTAGGATTGTAGATCCATATAGCTATTGAGTAACACATCCAAAAAGTGGACTAAAGAGTGGATTTCTGTTACTTTTTAGACTTTACTATCTACATTACTACTACATATCTCTGAAAATCTGAATTCGGTGAAGCTTTGGACAATTTGATGAGCCATATGTTGGCTTTCAATCGTTTTCGTAATCTTTAATACTTGTACATTCTATACAGCTATCGGTTTGACATACCAGTTGTGACCTCAGTACAGTCCATGGTTTCAGGAAATCGGAGTTATATTTTTACCGTAGCGTACATATTGTGTGGTTTGTGACAATAAAATTTTTGAAAACCGGCTTGATCGGTAAATTGATCAGATGTATAAAGAATGCGACGGCTTTCAGATTTGCCATTTCAATACAAAAAAATATATTTCAATATAGTTTTTATTCTTAAATCTTATTAATTTATGTTATATGTATCTCCTAGTCCAAACCATTAAATCGAAGAAATTTGATATACCTTAACATATTTTTAAAGTAAAAACGCAACATCAATGAGCTCTTCGTCACAATTGTTGGTTTAGCTGATTGAAGGCTGTGACAATAAGTTCATTTTACTATACTATGTATATACATATACTTATTCCTATGTCGGGAGTGAGTGCTTTTTACCTTACTTTCCAAAAAAAAGAAGAGATTCTCAATTCGTCTGTATTTTTTTAATGTATGTTTCCTCAGAACTTTTGACTGAGTCGACCAGTTTCAACGATTTTTATTTTAATCGAAAAGTAGTGTGTGTCATATGGTTCCATTTAAATTTAATTGCGAACTAGCAAGTAATTTTTGCTTATATCTAATAATGCGTATTTATTTGACTATTTTTTCATCGACTTACGTTGTGTTATACCGCATTACTTTTCATTGGGTATATCAATTTTGATGATTATTATAAAAGCTGATTCTTGTTATGTGGTTTCTTTAAAATTCGGTCGAGATATAATAATAATTTTTTTGCTTATTTACTTGACTGTTTTTTTCGTCATCTTACGTTGTATTATACCTTATAACTATTTACTGGGTGCACCGATTTTAATATTTGTTGTATAAATCAAAAGCTAATACTTGTCATGGAACCATCCATTTAAATATAACCGAAATATAATGAGACGTACAAATACACCATTAATTACATTGTATACAATTTATTACGAATCAATTATATTATAAATCACTTTAAAAATTGAGCCAGTTCAATCTGTGGAGTTGTGTCAGATTCATAATATTATTATCTGTGGAGTTACCGTGCCTAATTTGAAAAGTTCTTTTATTAGCAAACTCTCAGGAGAGAAGCTTAAGCGGGAACGGAGTATCAGAAACTCGTGGAACTGAATAAATCCGGTTTACTTAATAACTTTTTTCGCTAAATCCTTTTTCATTTGATGTAACGGAATCGCCATAACTGCTGTTATTGGTTTGTTTTGAGAAGAAATTCCGATTTAGTTGGTAAATTGTATATAAGTATTTATAGAATTTGGGTCATTCAGTTATCAACGAAGGATTATGTTAATACACTTTCTAACTTAATATGTATTGTAACAGTTACTTAAATAGCTTTAGTACCTATAATAAAATTTATAAGACGTGATATTTGAATATATGATTCAGACGTAATTGATATATTTACTTAAAATGAAATTGTGTGAAAGTTTATACTATCTGTCAAGAATCGAAATCAGACTGACCGGCTTCCCTGTCTATCTCAATTACCTTTGCCCTTTGGATCAACCCAAAATTCCAAGTTATCACTAGATAGCATCGAGTTATCGCATTCAATTTATTAACTTTCCCTTTATTCGACCTTAGGCTGATTATTTAAATACAAACGAAATCGTAAATTATAGATTTAGGTTTTGATAATGAAATGATAAATTAACAAAACATAAAATTCGAAGTGCTAGTTTAAATTTGTAAAGAGTATTTATGAAAAATATTTACAATAATAAGCGTGTCTGTTGCTGACGTCACTTTAGAACGGGCTAAGTTTTGAATAAAATATTTACATTGGGTCCCACAGACCGCAGAGCCAAATGTCCATCCACAAATATGACTGGCGAAAACGAATATTATGCCAAGTTCCTACCTTTATTGAATATTTCATAAAAATGTTACTTTTGAATCACCTTTCACTTTCCATCTGAAATTACATGAGGTCCTTTTACGGGCATCGATTATTGATATATGTTTTAAGGCTCCGTTAATCTCTTTTCAATATACTCAATCCTTTGTGTATTTGACGGGGAAAGGGTCGAATTAGGATAGTTTCCTATTTGGTAAGGGATTAATATAAACGACACGTGCTATAAAATACCTTTGTTATAAATGCTGCCCTTGTGTATTGAAGTTATGGTAATGTCGTTTTAAATGTCTCTTTTTATATTTGGAGTAGTATACAAGTACTCGTAAATAAAAATATAATTTACGAGTATAAGACAATAAGTATGTGTCGATTTTAGGAAACAAAAAAATATATATTTTATAAAAATCTACATATGTATCATCAGTTATTTTATATCAAAATTTTAATGGTATATTAACTTTTAAGTCTCGGTCACCTTAATGTGGCATTGGCGAAGGGATAGTTAACCATATTGTCATCTTTACCACTTGTCCCTAACTCTTCTTTACATCCTACCTTACATATAATTGTATAATATAAATTTCATAGAGGCGGACTTTGTGAATTTCTTAGCTATGTATTGAACTTTTGCACTTGGGCCCTTGTGTTGTGTTTTTGTGATATAGATAGGTAAACATTATTTATGTATGTTAAGCATGAATAACGTACCTATTAAACCTATTAACCTACCTATTAATCTATTCACTTGTAAATATGTCATATTTCTGTTGTAACATTTGATTAAACTTCTACTAAATAACACTTCAAAAATATAGTAATGTATTACTATAATTTTGAAGTTTTAGTTCAATTTAATGAAATAACTTTTTTCGGATTTTATCGCGGTTTATTATTAACTTTTGATTCCCGACGTTTCGGATACTTTACAGCAACCATGGTCACGGGAGGTTTTAGTTCAACTTTAAGAGTTTGAGTTTATGTAGGTTAAAATTTAAAGATTACAAAAAACTGGTATTTCAAGCGCACCGATAAATTTCCCACGTGATTTTTCTACCTAACGTGATAATTGCAAAATTAACCGTTTTTCTTGGTTTAATTGGAGGTAAATAAACAGAATCGACAAGTAAATGGTTTAATAAATTGGTAATATTAGCCGGTCATACTTGTAGTAGTTCATAGTAGTCTTAGAACATTGACAGTTTTGCGAATTTAAACCAGTTTTAATTAAATTAATTTAGTACTTTTGACAGATAGAAGAAAGTTTGATAGAAAGAAAATATTGGCTTCACAATGAATCAAAGAGACTACAAAATGTTTTTAATGTACAGACTTAGACTTGTTGCAATTTTATTTAAATTAGACATAACCCTAAATTTTATATTAGTGCAACATAAAGAATACGTAAAATATATAGAACACTTTTTACTTCAACCATTTCCTTAATTATGGAAATTTTTCACAATGTTCTTCTTCAAGTTCTTCTGTAGATCCTGAGGGCAACATAGAACACGCGATTCACTGTAAGGTAGAACACCAAACTTTAAAAAATATGCTTGGCGTTCATACTTAGAGTGTACCGAATGTTCGAAGTCTTCTTAAGTCTTCATTTTCATCTCATTACAAATTATAAATATGATACTCAGCGGAAGAGAGACTCGTATGATAAAAAAGTCAATACAGAGTTTAGATTAAATTTTGTAACATCATAATACAAATAAATAAAATTGGAGTGTGTTTGTTATATTAAAATAATCGTTTTTTATTAAATGCATATTGATGTATACACGGTACATATAACAAAATAACATTTTTTAAAATTTTTGTCTGTCTGTCTGTCTGTTTGTTCCGGCTAATCTCTGAAACGGCTGTACTGATTTTGACGGGACTTTCACTGGCAGATAGCTGATGTAATAAGGGGTAACTTAGGCTACTTTTATTTAAGAAATTTATTTATTTTGTAACTCTGTGAACTGAACAATATTAATTTTTTATTCCACGCGGACGAAGCTAGTATTAAAATAATTTTATACAAGGATAAATTTGAAAACGTCATAATATCTCTCTTACGCCGCTTACATGATATTACTTACATTATGTACTTATGCATATTTAATAAAACCAATGGTTATAATAATTTACAGCATTTATTTTGTGTATTAATAATAGTTATAATTAAAACAACTACACTATAATGTAATAAGTGGTCTCCTTTTTGATATCAGCATAAAGAAAAAAAAATCTGAAAACTATTTCAGTAAATTTTGAAATACATCATATAAATAGTCAATGAATCTAATGGCCGGGCCCTTACTAACAAGTACCTTATTAATATTTTTTTAGTTTAGGTTTTGACTCATCATCAGTGATGATGATGTGATATACTAAAAAATGATAAAATAAAAAAAAAAAACATTTCCAATAGATAGATGAGAGGGAACAGACTTGATATACCAAAATACGCAGAAGACTAAAACCTTTAAAAATATTTACGAAAAAATATAAAAACTCATTTTCTTAGCGAGAACATTCTGTTGACATCAGTAGGTACCTCATGGTGTTTAGCGAGAAACATACGACGGAAATATTAATTTCCGCTTCATGAAAAAGGTTTTCATTTCATGTGCGGAACGAAACCGATCACAAAGTGACCCAAATTATATTTGAACGAGACTACAATAATATCGATATCGAAAACTACACATTACACGACACAACTACATTCACAATTGGATAAAAATCGTGTTTGCTTTTGAGAAATTATTGTCTTTTTCTATAAATTATTATTATTATTTATTTGATCTGAAATTAAATAAAAATTTGTTTCGAATCTTAAGGGTCAAATAGACACTTTAAAATAAAGATATATGTTGACGCGAGACACTTTCCGATGTCAAAACCACGTTTCTACCAGTGTATACGCGAACCTGTTTGTTTCACTATATAACACCTATTTTCGTGACGAAAATAGGTGAAATATGAAACGAAATGTTCATATATCGTTCGATTTTACGAAAAAGGAACGATGCTTCCATGGTTGGTGTGGTGTCTATCGGACGGTCGTGCTACATCCATTTTTATTCTTATTCGAGTCGTCAGACTCTTAACATTAATCGTTTGAGTATTAATGTTAGAATTTGTATTCATTGAAGCATTATTATCGAGTGTAACGTTTAAGTTATTGATTAAAGTGTTGTAAAATTATTGTTTTGTATCGAAAATAGTTTTGCTATGAAACGAATTATTACGACGTACAGCAGGAACATGATTATATTGAAGATAGTGATGTCATATTGCTGACGTCACTTTATTAAGAAGCCTACTCTAGAGAACCCTCTTCGTTATATATATCTATATAAAACGACTATTATATTAGCGAATTTCATTTATTTTCATTGCTTTCGACTCGATTGAACATCTTGCAAGGGAACGCAACCTGAAGGCAGCCTCGACTGTTAGCGATTTTTTTCTGATGAACAGGCTTATCAGAAGGATATTGATAACTAGAACTTAGAAATTTGCTCCAAGAAAACGGACAAAAGTTTGTTTGATAATTAATCGTCTACAGGTTAACTTTAAAATATGGAAGTTCATAACCTTTTTTCTACTTCGTCATTTAAACAGAACGGCGAGATACAAAAGAGAAACAGAAAATCATCAATCATCAAGCATCTTTATTTATTCGATATCCATGTGCCCATGAGCTGAGCTTATGGTAAGTAATAATAACTTACCATAAGCTCAGCAGCAACAACTTATTAGTTCCTCTATTTTTTGCAGCTATTATTTAAGATAAAAGTGGAAAGATATTTTATGAGCAAGCTCGTTTACCTCAGGTTTCTTTTCACTACGCTAGATAGTCGTTAAGTGTAGTCTCGTTCAAATATAATTTTTTAAGATATAAGATAAATCACATAGAACATATTATTTTAGAAAAAAAATCTTTGGTCTAGATAAAAGGTCCACACAAAAAAAATCTATTCGAAATGCGGTAGGTTATTGAACTCACGATGGTTAGATTACCCACAAGGTACTACGACCACAGTCATACCTCATCTTTTATAATTTAATAGGTTATTTTACATAAATTAAATATAACATCAATACAATATTTCAACATAAATACTTTAATTAAAAACACGAATAAACGTTGATTAAACGCCGATATGCCTATAAAGTCATTTTTGGCGTTTGTTGAATAAATGAACCGAAACACGGCAGTCTCTAAATGGGATTTTTTTTCATAAAGTCCGTGCTTTATCATTTCATGTGAAGGTTTAATTAATATTTCACTGTGTGTTTTGGCTCTCAGTAAACCTAAACCTGAGCTTTCCCAGATTTTAATTTGATATCGCGTTACCTTTATGTTCGTGTTTTTGTATAAAATAATTAAAAACATACAAATGCTTAGAGAATCTCGTTTTATTAAAATTTTAGTTTTATTTATAACTATTAAATTTCGTTTAGCTGTATTAAATTTGATTGTATGGGATTACTTAGGTGTACACAACAGTTTTGTAATAATATCTTTCTTCACGAAGAAGATTGCACGTAAAAAAAACTGTTAATAATATACTCCTATAATATAATTATCTTATTATAATTTTTATTTTCTTTAAGAAAAATCTTATTTTAGTATTCGTCATTTTCAGCTGTAATGATAACGACATGAAAAAAAAAATTACATAAAGATTTACCTTATAAATATTAGGAATCTTGTTTACATATTTAAATTACGGTGCAAAAATAAACAATTTTAAATTGTCTTGAAAGGCATAAAATGAATAATTTAAGATTGTTTTATATGTAAAATAATATGGAGGTTTCCGCAGATCGCAACTTGTACGAACTCAAATATATTAACCCGACAGGATGATCCGGCAAACACAATTTAGGTTGACACTGTCTAACTTTTTCTTTTAAACCCTGATACGTATCTTTAGTTTATCCAATTTAGATGGAAACGAATGGAAATCTTTCGAGGTAATACTTAGGGACAGAAAGAAGATTATTCTGGAGTATTTTCAGTTTTTTCTTTTATGGCAAATAGTTTAATAAACGTATTGTAAATTATAATCGGTCCACAGCTTCAATTGTTATTTGTAAAAAACTTAGTACAAAAGTAAGTTCCAGCATCCACTTTAAATTTAAATTATATTTCTCGGTCAGTTTTAATCGTAGGAATAAGTCTGTTTTATCGCTAATCTGATTCGAAGCATTAAATAAGATCCTGTGGTTTAATTTTGTCTTTGAGTGACTTTAAATTTTGTAATCTGTTTTACTCTTTATTAAGACCTTACGAAAATTTATTATAAAATTTATAATAAAATACGAGTCTCGATATTGAAAATAAAAGTTAAAGTAGTGTTTTTTTTAAATATAATTACTAAGTCGGCGAACAAGCTTACGGCTCACCTGATGGTAAGTAATTACCGTAGCTTATAGACGTCTGCAACACCAAAAGCATCGCAAGCGCATTGCTGACTCTATCTTCAATTTTATATATATTTATATTATTTATTATATTCTTCTAGGAGCTCTGGTCACCTTATTCACTAATAAGAACACAACATTGCTTAAAACCAGTATTATTTAGTTGTGATCTTCTGTAAGGTTAAGGTAGTACCCCAGTCGAGCTGATCCATATTTTGAACAGGAAATTTCCTGTTGTGCTCAGTTATATGTATTTGCTCACAAACGAAAAAAACCAACTTAAATTAAGTAATTTAGTAGATCAAAAAATAGTCAAGTAAATACGAATTATTAGATATAACTCGAAAAGTACTTGTTAGATCTCAATAAAATTTAAATGCGACAACATGACATGCAAAAAAATCATCGAAATCGAAAAAAAAAAAAACCGCTTAGGTACATGATAGAATAATACATTGCGGTCACGTAGCCTATGTACATATGCATATGATAAATGATGATTTTACTTGTAGAGTATAACAACAACGTATAACTCATTTGTTAAAATAAGTTTGATTCTCTTCGAGTTACAAGAGAAACATACACATATGACTGCTTATTACGCTATCCTATTCTTTGGGATGCTGTGTTCGAGTATTTACACTAAAAAGTCGAAATAGTCACACAAGAGCGTCTGTTTGATATTGTAGAATGAAAACTATACAAACAAAGTATAGCAATCCTCATTTACATCTACCTGTTTACTATTTATGAAGAAACTAAATTAAATGATAAATAACATCGCAAAACGAATAAATATGGAAATAAATAAACCAGTATACGCTCTGTAAATACTACCTTTGATGTTGTGCAAAACTAAATACACCAACGATAATTATTATATTTCACAAACACCGCGCAATATCATAAAGTGAGGATTCCATCTATATCTATTTTATTGAAACATTTGTACTATTTTATTTACAGATTACTGATAAAATACTGTTTATTTTTAACAAATTATTGTAATAATCATTTATCATCAATAATCAATTATCATAATCTAATTTTTACCTACAAATATACTATGAACCCACAACGTATTCAATTCTGAACGTCCTGTGATAAGTGATATAAGTCGAGTTATACACTTTTTGTGATTTTAACATGGACATTATCAGAAAAGATGAACGAAATTTGGGTCCAATTCACGTTCTTTTATCTGTTATAGTTACAGAAATAATTTTATTTACAGTGTTAATATAACTGTGTTAAAAATTAGTTAATATTGATAATTGTCTAGTTTTACACCTTTGTCAAAAATTACTATAATTTTATATATTCTACACTATTTTTCGTGCTTTGTGATTTAAATGCGGTTGTATTCAATTTCACATCTAATGAATACTGATGTATTTCGCGTTATATCCCTTTGAAATTAAAACTTTCATAAACTGATAATATTCAAGCAAAACAAGGGAATGGGTGTGTTAAAAACATGTTTAAAGAGTTATCTGTTCTTTTTTTTGTTTAAAAACATTGTATTATGATTTTATTGTTCTTGAATCGGACATAGCCCGCGGATACCCAACCAAGCCAAGGGGGGGCTTGGTTGGGTATCTGTTAGGGATTGCCACTGGTTCAAAAAAAAAAAATGGATTATTGTTCTTCAGTTTACACAAAGACAAGTTATAAGTGTACTTTATTTAACTGTACAAATTTCATTAATCACACAACTTTATTACTTCATAATTGTGAATAAAGGTACAACTCAAAAGTTTTCATCGCAAATTATTTTTAAAATTATTATTATTATTTATTTATTGACCAAAAATAAAATAAAATGTGTATTGAAAGACAATGTTTTACTGTACAAAAGAAGACACCCCAGTTAAATCTAGTTCACTTTCCTGTTGAACAACAATTTTCTGAATTTTTTTTTGCTCTCCTATGAATGATGATTGTGGACTTGTATGTCACAACAGGCACAGAATTATAAGTATTGTTGTTATAAACATTTAATATGAATTAACAGTTTTATGTTTCTGTTTATGTTGTTAAGGGAGCTAATATAGGTAGAAATTAAATAATTTCATAATTTTATAATAATGATCTACAATATCATTTTGTATTACCTTGTATCGTCCATTATAGTAAAATCGTCGTAAAATATTTGTGTATGTTTAAACCTTAATTCTAATAATAAAGGCATCAACGACGAAATTGTAATTAGATCACAATAACAAGCTGTCACAACCATTACAAGGATTAGACATACTGTAACAAAACAAAGCCTCTAACTGTACATGTTTCCTCCATTTTAGTCTGACAGTTATTGACTAGCCGACGGGGGTTGAAAATACAATGCAGTCAGTATATGAATAGAAATCCGAGGAGTGTCAGCCGAATTTAACAACGAAATAGCATCGAAAACAACAGATGCAGACATTCTATGCTGACATATATGTATGTCAGCATAGACTATGGTCTATTTTTCGTATGCAATATAGACAAAATACTAATAACTTCACCTATCTTGAAATGTTACTCGTATATTAAGATATTTCAGTAAATATTGTGTACGGTTTTCTAACTTATTATATATATTTTCATTTTGATTTTATATTTGTAGTTTGCAAAACTATCAAACTGAAATATTTAGTATAGACCGATTTATACCATGACTAAACTAATTCGAATTATAAATAAAAGGTGTAAGATTCATATTGGCGAGGAAATGTTTATCATTGCATAGAACAAAACAAAGTCGCTTCCCGTTGACTGTTAGCTTAGATCTTTAAAACTACGCAACGGATTTTGATGCGGTTTTCTTTAGTAAATAGAGTGATTCCAGAGAAAGGTTTATATGTATAGTACATGCATAATATAGTAGAGGAATACTAATAGTATTTGCAACCGTGCGAAGCTGGGGTGGGTCGCTAGTATTAAAATATAAAGAAATAGAAATTATTTTATTTTGACCATATTTTTCGTGAATGATATTCGTTCGATTTGAAAATATGTTTTGATTAACGGTTCTCCTGTTTATTGAGGAAGGTTATAAATTGTTAAATTATAAGATACGATTCTTTTTCTTGTTTTTTAGGATTAACGCCCTACAATAGTGTCGAATACGTTTCTTAGAGAGCAACAATAACCATAACTATCAAATTGACAAGTATAGAAAATCAATGCATATACAATTAGCAGAAAAATCGTTTAAATTACATTTGAAGTTGTATTACCTATACGTACATTTCTCAGTTAACAGCACTTCTAAAAATTATTTTGTTTTACGAATATTTCAGAACTTAAAAAATTTTTTCATTAACCATTTAAGAAAATATGAAAAAATATTTTGTCAATTGAGCTTTAATTTAGCCGCAAGCTTGGCGAGAAATCTACATTTGAATTGTTCACAAAATTTAGCATAATTTTTGTAAAATTTCGAACTATGCAAAGGTGTGTAGCGGTGTCTAAAAATTTATTTTGTTAATTAAGCAGAAAATGGAACACCAAAGCCTGCTCATGCTGATAGTAGCCATTTGTAATACTTCTGTCTGGTTTATTTTTTGAAGTTAAATTACTAACGTAAATTGTTATGCTGTTATTATTCTTCTTCTTTTGTTAACTGATAATAAAAATATCTTATAATTTCTGAAAAAAAATGTTCTGAAAGTTTAGCTAACTAAGAAAGTAAATAGCAAGCATATTCTAGCTGAAGTATATTGATAAGTAATTGCAGTATATCCATGATTACAACTTCAAAATATTCCGAAAAAAAAAAAATTTAAAAACTTAAATTTTTTAAATAAACAAAGAAACAATTAATCACACTTGAGTATAGTTTTTTCCGTTAAGATAAACCTAATTGACTTGTTATATTCGTATACGAAAACGAATCAGGCTTATGTATTTGTACTGTACCTGAACACGCTTGTGGTGGCAGAGGAAATATAAGCGTGGTGGAAGACTTGCGCCTGGCGACAGCGCAGCCCAGTGACTGGGGCTTGAAGCTGCGAAGCTGCTGCATGAAGTCGCTACACTCCATCAGCGCCACGTCCGCGAAGTGCAGGTCGCACAGGATTTGGTTCTTGAATCGGCGAGCGCGTTTCTAGCAAAAGTTAAATTTTGTTATATAAATCCACCATAAAAACTTATTAATCGGTATAATATATATAATAACGGCATCAAATTCAACGGCGCTAACTAGAATCAGCTCCTGTATCCGTGGCCCGAAGACAAACAAAATAAACAAGCTCAAACGCCTAGACAATAGCAAACACCTGTATGACCTATAAAAATGTTTGCTATGAGCAGGGATCGTGTCTCCAACGTGTCGTCTAACCATAATTTATCGTGTATAAGATTAGAGATAAAGAAGCATGGCTTTAATCTGTGAAAAGCTCACTGTATAATACATTAAGCTCCTTATAGAATAATCTAGTTAGCAGTAGTAGCAAGCGTATCAATTTACTCAAACAGATGCCGCTTATGAGTGCACTCCACGTCGATGTTCAATATCATAGTCTATATTTAATTAGAAATACCTAAGTATTAAAGCGTCATACGACATACACGTATAAAAGTATGTGTATGTACGTATATGTGCATGTATGAATGAGAGTGTGTATGTGTACCTATATATATAAAGAAAAAAAAGAGTATACGCCCAGGTTATATAAAATAAATGAAAAACATACAGATAATAAGAACAAATTCAAGCTATTGTAACAGAAAAATACCATCAGCGTTGTATCTGTCGATCATTATGCTTATATACTAACAGGAGATCCATAAATTATGTAGTCTTAATTTATGGATCTCCTGTAGTGTATAAGCATAATTATCATCATCATCTAACCAAGTTGTCATCATGAATGCCTGGTAACAATTGTTACGATTGGTAGAAAAACTATCAAGCAACCCGTCGTGGAGCAGCGTGATTAGGCTTTAGCTATTATCTAATATAGAGGCCTTTGTTCATATGTGGGCAGTGGTCTGTGTGAAATTGGGTCGTCTACTTAATACGTAAAGACGATTATAAGTATAAAAGTACAAAACGACAAACACTTGTAGAAATATTTTAAATTTAGTTTAAAAATAAATTTGTATGGATTACTGCACATTCAACAATGTAATTGTCTTTGCGATCTAATAAATTTCCTTAATTTAGGTTACGTTTTGCGATATTGCTGTTTTTGTATACCTTAGAATTCCGTACTGTACATATGACTTCTGTACTTCTGCCTACACACACACGCACACACACACACACACGCGCACACAAACACACACACACACACACATGAGTCTATCACAGTCTACTGCTGGACATAGGC
The DNA here is from genome assembly GCF_905220565.1 of Melitaea cinxia. Lineage (NCBI taxonomy): Eukaryota > Metazoa > Arthropoda > Insecta > Lepidoptera > Nymphalidae > Melitaea > Melitaea cinxia. The sequence goes on along the minus strand of NC_059409.1, from coordinate 6,745,154 downwards.
CTCCACAATTTCGCACCAAAAATGGCGTGAACTCATCTCACTCAGGGTTGGTGACCGCAGGGCTGGCTTTGTCGCACCGAAGACGCTGTTACCCGTCTTCGGCCTGTGTATTTCAAAGCCAGCAGTTCGATGGTTATCCCGCGATCGATCGGCTTTTTAAATTCCAAGGTGGTAGTGGAACTGTGTTATCCCTTAGTCGCCTCTTACGACACCCACGGGACGAGAGAGGGTTACTATATTAGATAGATAGATAGATACTCTTTATTGTACACAACAACGATCAACACAATGACATATTACAATTACAAACAGTGTACAAAAGCGGTCTTATCGCTAGAGTAGCGATCTCTTATATATATATATATATATATATATATATATATATATATATATATATATAATTATATATATATATATATACTTACAATTACCTTAGTAAATTCAGTATTAGATCGACTTTCATTGGGTTAGATTTAACTCACTGACCTTCCCTCACATGTCACCTCACTCACATATAGACTGTACACATTATAAAATGAACATAGAATAAATGCAAAAATTTAGATATAGCGTTAAATAAATTGGCAATATTTGTATCCTTACAGGGTACAAACACTAACATTTATCAAAACAAGTAATTAGGGTGAGCGAGGCCAGCCTTTAGTGGCGCATTATTGAGATTCCTCTTGAGAAGGAACTTCTTTGAGATTGGTCTTAAAACTGTACGCAATACATCGTAACGTGGTCTATACATGTTATCAATTCGCAACAACAAGTCGCATTATTCCCATATAACGAGGATATAAGAATTAATGTATTAAAATAAAAACACTACAGTTTGATAAATAAAACAAAGACTAAATAAAGGATAATTTTGATATGAAAACAGTAATAATAAAAGTAAAGGTTTGTTAATATAGTCTTTCGTTTAAGTGCCTTTGCAATTGTATGATTATATGATCCTATTTTAATACATTGTTGTATGTACACATTGTTAAGACTAAGAGGTTTAACTAATAAAATCATAAAGACAGTATTGTTTACGTTTTCGTACAGGTTGTATTTCTTAAAAAAGGTTTTAAAGGTTTTAAAGGTTTTAACTGAGGTAGGGCACAGCAGGAATTTCCTGGTCAAAATATGGAGCAGCCCGACTGGGGTAGTACCTCAACCTTACAGAAGATCACAGCAAAATAATACTGTTTTCAAGCAGTATTGTGTTCCTGTTGGTGAGTAAGGTGACCAGAGCTCCTGGGGGGATTGGGGATTGGGTCGGCAACGCGCTTGCGATGCTTCTGGTGTTGCAGGCGTCTATAAGCTACGGTAATCGCTTACCATCAGGTGAGCCGTACGCTTGTTTGCCGACCTAGTGACATAAAAAAAAAAAAAAAGGTATATTTAATAATAATAATTTATCTCAAGGTATGTGAAAACGTAATTGTAAGTTACAGTACGGTCGGATAACTATTAAATAGTGGAATAACAGGCTGGACATTGAGTCCTTGGATGATAGAGTGTTAGCTGTGGTTCGATTACTAAATCAATAGGTCTAAATCTATGGACTTCTCTAGACGTGTTTTTTCATACATCCCAGTACATTCAAACTCTCATATATATGTTAAATAAAGTTCAACCAAAAATGAAAACTTTTATAGACATAAATATGAGCACAAAACATATTCATGATATATTTATAAATTATAATCGTTATTAATTATATTAATTTTTTTTTTAATCATTAAAAGACAAATAATTAAAAGGAAATAGGACAAGAACAGACAAGGACTAGTTCAGTGAGTGCAATAACTTCAAAACACATCTAAGTCATTATGTAGTAAAGTACAAACGATAATAGATTCATTAACATCGTGAGCTTTTGTAAACTAAGAAATAAAATACCTACAATCTTTTAAGTTGGCGAATTAACATATATTGAAGTAATTTTGCAAATAATCACAAAGAAGTTCAAAACTGAACGACGAAGGTGCGATACAAAGTCTTTTGTACGCATGAAGGAAAATAAGATGCAGTCCTTTAAAGCCAGGTCGCGGTATCTTGTATTTTTCTATGTATCTTGAAATTCAGAATATGGAAATGTTTGAATACGTTTATTTTGTGAAAAATATAAAGTTGTTCTCAATTTTAGAGATCATGTTAGGACGAGAGCGTGGTTTAGTGAAATTCATTTTTCACCGTCACATACTCCGTATATGTACAGTCTTTTGAAATTTTGTTTTAAAATGTTTTCAAAACTAGAAGTCCTTCGTCCGCGGCTCTAGATTTATGAAATATTTGATACACATAATTTGATAGATATTTTCACAAAATTCTTTAACAAATTTAAATACGAATTGAACTGTACATTTTTTTTAGTTTTGTTTGTTAAAACAAAGTCAAAAATATATATTTTTTCGTTAGTCTGTTTTACTTGCACTTATAACTTATTCCATCACACTTATTATATGTTATAAAATTTTATTGAGTTAGATATTCCCTTAAATGCTAGCGTTTAATTTAGCAGTGCAAAAGATATCAAATAATTTAATTTTGCATAAGGTATAGGATATCAAATAATATATGACTCAAAAATGGAGAAAATAAAAACGTAAAACAATCTTGGGTGTGTAGTTTCACTCGAAAACAAAAAATCGCGGGTGTGTCTAGCCTTGTATAAATAACTACATAGAATAGTGTAAAAGCGATTACTTATTCTTTTATGTATAATTTCTTTTTATGTAATATTATAATAGTATAATTTCTTTAGAGTATCACTTGATTTCCGGCTCTCTTACAATAGTATTTAATTTATTATAATAGATGTGACTAACATTGTGAAGAGGTGAAACAGTATTAGAGAATAGTAAAGAGAAATATTTTAATTATCTCTTGAATATTTCTATTACATTAATATCTTACGTAATCAAAACAAAATGAATTAGTAAAAATTTTCTTATATTTAATACCAAAAAAACGTTTTATTTGATCTTGAGTTGATTTTGAGTTGTAAAAATAGTTCTATTTTGATCTATTTTACTGTCATGTCTATAATACAAGTAGAGTACATTTCTTCGGAATAGTCTTGATGGAAATAAACTCATTCCAATTTAAGCTTTGAAGGCCGAGTCCAATAATTTTGAAATGACATATACAAGAAACGATAGGGGACGTATATTTGTTTTACCGTAACATTATCTTTTTTACTAGAAAATTTGTTCGATAAATAAAGGCCTCATTGAAATAGATATCTACGTAAATGTGTCAACCCTCGTCGGACAGGACGGGAAAACTTTTTTTAACTCGTACACGACATTCTCTATTTCTATCCTTATTTAGTTTTTATTTTTCATATGCAATGTTTTATTTTATTTCATGTTGTAAAATATATAAACTTGATTTGCCTATAAGTGTCTAACTGATAGGAAAAGGCCTCTCCTCTATACAGGAGATGAGTTTGAGTTACAAACAGAATCAGTCGCTATCGTGTCTATGATAACAATTGGGAACAAAGGCTTGACGTTCTCTCTTAGACAAAGTCGAAAGATCCAAAGGACAGACACCCAGACCAGAAATAAATATTTGTACAAATACAAATAGTAAGTCCCGAGTAGTAACCGAACCTACCACGACCGGCATCAAAACTCGCACCAATACACCGAAACAGTAGTAAAATGTATATTGAAGTATTATTTTGATGTTTGTGCCTCTAAATATGGGGAAGCCCTAAAATATACCGTACTAGCGATCCACCTCGGCTTCGTACGGTTGCAATACTGATATTAATATAAAATAAATATTTGCAATGTAAGCGCAAAAACAATGTGTTTATTTACGACATCACACAAGAAACCTCTAAAACTATCATTCTTTCTCTACCATATTATGTACGTATTATACATATAAACCTTTCTCTGGAATCACCCTATTTACTAAAGAAAACCGCATCGAAATACGTTGCATAGTTTTAAAGATCCACGCATACATATGGACAGACAGACAGCGGAAAGCGACTTTGTCTTATACTATGTAATGATTTATCGTATTGTGATCCTAGAGATAAAAGTAATCTCTATACCAAAATTGTTTATATGAATTGACTTTATGTTTACTGCTACGATCTTAACAGTTTGAACTTAATATTACATTGTTTATAAACTTCCGAAGAAATAATTTAAAAGTACATAATTATATAAATATACTACAAAAAATATCATCATCATTACTTCAGCATATCGCAGTCCACTGCTGGACATAGCCCCCCCCAAGTTCTCTTAAACTCATGTGTTTTATCCATAGTCACTAAGCTGTGCAAGCGGGTTGGTGACCGCAGGGATGGCTTTGTCGCACCGAAGACGCTGCTGCCCGTCTTCGGCCTTTGTATTTCAAAGCTAGCAGTTGGATGCTTATCCCGCCATCGGTCGGCTTTTTAAGTTCCGAGGTGGTAGTGGAACTGTGTTATCCCTTAGTCGCCTCTTACGACACCGACGGGAAGAGAGGGGGTGGCGTATTCCTTACTGCCGTAACCGATGAAATAAATATTATGTGGGACGTCAACTTTTGGATGTACGGATGATTGCAAAATAACGCGAGACTCACTGACGAAATAGGTTGTATTTTTTTATTATGTCAGGAAATTATTACCTTAGAAACCAACAATCATCTAACCCAACCTTCTTCAATTTTTTACAATAAACATTTCAACTCATTTTCATACATAATTTTGTTGATTGAAGGAAAAGGTTTGTTGGATTATTTTAATATTTTTTTTTATTTCTACCATAATAAATAATTTAATTTAATTTATTTTATTATATTAAAATAAATTAATTTTTGATGATTACAGAATTACTTCACTCTGCGAACGAAAAATATAACTTTGCGAACTAAAAATAACTTTCTTGGTAAATTCCGCGCAGACGAAGTCGCAGGGACAGCTAGTTATAATAAAAAGTTGGTTAATTAAATAAAAATATTAATTTGTACATAATTTGTCTAGGTGACATGACAAATTTACAAAGGTAGTTAAATTATTGGTATTTATAAAGTTACTAGCTGACTCCGCAAACGTTGTTTTGCCATATATGTTATTAACCCCATTAATCCCCTTTATAGTTTAGGGGTATGAAAAATAGATGTTGCCCGATTCTCAGAGCTACCCGATATGCATACAAAATTTCATAAAAATCGATCCAGCCGTTTCGGAGGAGTATTTTAACTAGCATTGTGACACGAGAATTTTATGTATATGATTTATCAATACCAACAATCCTGCAGGAAAAAATAAACGGTGAGTTTTTTTCTTTCATATTTACATGAAAGCATAAAGAAAACTAAATAAAGTTAAGAGGTAAAATGGGTCACTTAAAGCAAGTCAAACAATAAGTTTAATTAAAATGATGTCTGCCGGAAATAGCAAATATTGTCTTAGGGGTACTTATAATTTGAGTGAAAGGTTTGGGTAAGACAGCGGACTACTTCATAACTAAATAATGATAGATGAGATTCTGCTGTGTGGCTACGGTAGTAAAGAATATAGCCACCCTCTCTCTTTCCGTGGGTGTCGTAAGAGGCGACTAAGGGATAACACAGTTCCACTACCATCTTGGAGCTTATAAAGCCGATCGATGGCGAGATATCCTGCTGGTTTTAAAATATACAGGCCGAAGACAGGCAGCAGCATTTCCGGTGCGACAAAGCCATTTTTTGACACAAACTTGTGGAGGCCTATGTCCACAGTGGACTGTAATAGGCTGATGATGATGATGATGAAATTCCTTGTATCATATTGGTATATTATATGTATTTACACAATGAAAACTTGACCTAAGAAAATTAGAATATTATTTGATTGTAAAAAGGCTTTTTTTGAAAATAACTACAATGGTATATACCGACCAATTTAATTAATCTAATGCACATAAGACAACAAAAGTTCGTATGTTGTAGGAGCCTGTGAATGCTTTAGAAGAAGTTTTGTAGACTTCGTCCCATAACGTCTTTGCGGATTTGAGAACGTTTAATGAACATACTGTTTTTTTTTTCAAAATTTGCACCTTAATTTTCGTCATTTTATTTTACTAAAAATATTATGAAAATAACAGATATTCCGCAGGAGCAGCACGGGTTCACTAAGGGTCGTTCTACTCTCACCAATCTATCGGTATTCACAAATGAAATATTACAAAGTATGAGTGATCGCTTTCAGGTTGATCTAATTTTTACAGACTTTGACAAGGCCTTCGATCGCGTGGATCATGTCATACTTCTTCAGAAGCTATTTTCTTGGGTATTTGTGGAGACTTGCATCGGTGGTTCAAATCTTATATTATCAATCGATCTCAAGCAGTTGTCGTTGGCAGTAGTAAATCTAATTACACTACGATTAATTCCGGGGTTCCTCAGGGATCGTTGCTTGGGCCTTTGTTGTACTCTATAAATTATTAAATTATAGATTCATTTTATATGCCGATGACGCCAAATTTTACAAGAGACTTTTTCACGCAATATAACCGACTATTGTGGTACTTACAAATTTGAAGCTGCTACAATCAAGAAGGCTTCTTCTGTTGTTGACCTGGGCGTCACGTTGGATCAAAAAATGACATTCTCTGCACACATAGACCGCATACGAGATAAAAGCTATAAAGCCCTGGGATTTGTGATGCGGGTCTCGAGAGAATTCAATAACATAAATACAATTAAATTGCTTTATTTTTGCTGTGTCCGAAGTCTCCTGGATTATTGTTCTTCCGTATAGAATCCCCAGTATGTAACATATGTTCAGGGTTTGGAAAAAATTCAACGTAAATTTGTTCAATATTTAAATTTTCGCACTGGACATTGAGATTCGAAATATGATACCTCGTGTGCTCATTATAAAATTACCACCTTGGAAGATCGCCGTAACGTAGCGGATATGATGTTATTACATGACATCTGTTCTAATTCTATTAATTGCATTCAGGTAAGATCAGATATGTTACAGTTTTATACTCAAACTATAGCAGGAATTCATTAAGATGTCGACTGACACGACAGTATAACAAGTTGTTTTCTGAGATTGACCTTTTTTCTACATCTAGAAGTTCCTTGTAATAGAGAAACTTGCTAGCACATATGAATAATCTAGACACCCACTTTACACACCCACTTACATACAAATACACATCTACACATTATTGACCATGGATATTTTACATTTTATATTTCGCATTTTTATTGTTACTGTGTTTAGCTCAACTCATCTTTGTTTGCCTTAACTGTGTAACTTAAATAATGTAAAATCCGAAATTGGCTTTTGTTTGGATGCTCTGTATTGCTTTAAGAAACATAAAATGTAGCTGTGGATTTTTGTACAAATAAATAAATAAATAACGAAAGAACTATAAGATGGACTTAAATCCCACAATTCACAAGTTCTATTCACTATCTATTTTGAGGTACAGAATTTTAAGAATTTACTAAAGAAATGTATTTAAAGTAGTTGCTTTAAAGTATAGGCTCTTTAATACGTTATAAGTATATGTTAAACAAGTGCTAAAAAGCTTTGAAAATATTTTCCAGGTCTTTTGATACAAAATCGTTGACTGCCAGCCGATAATGCTTCTCCTTCACCTATATTATAATAGCTTCAGTTACTTCGAGTGATTGATTGATGTCACTATATATAGCAAAAGTGTATTCAGAAAATTAGATTTCAATAAAACTTTGAGATCATTAATGTCACTTGCCTTTGGAGAAGAATTACTAAAGATAGAGATAATATAGAGATAGGTTATATAAACTCATATCTGTACTTAATAATATAGCAGCAGCGTCTTCGGTGCGACAAAGCCATCCCTGCGGTCACCAAACCACCTGCCTAGTGTGGTGACTATGGGCAACACACATGAGTTCACGCCATTTTTGGCGCGAACTTGTGGAGGTCTATGTCCAGCAGTAGACTGCAATAGGCTGAAGTGGTGTGATCCTTTACTTTATACGAGAAATAATGGCTTATTTACGAAGTGATTTTAAGCAATATAGCATTAATCCTTATCAAATTAATTACCTTAAATAGGTTTAGGTTTAAAAATTATTTATTCTCATAAAGACACTTAAATCACTTAAACGAGAACACAATTAAAATAAAAACAAACAATTAACAGACATTCGTTGTCGTACTTACATTTTCAATGTAGAAAATAACACACAATTAAACACAAACCAATCAGATATCCTGGATCAATTAAAAAAACAAAAATATCACTACGATTTGAAAACCACTATTATTTCCCCATTCTACATACTCAGAAAGATATTTTTGTAATATAATGAGACCAGTCGCTTTGAATATATCGAACGAGTTAATATTTTTGATGTCTGAGGGTATCTTATTATAAAGACGCGCACCGTCATAATTATGTTATTGCGGTTTGACCGAACTTGATACGAGTTTTAGGCAAAACAATGAGACTCGCGCGTCGAGTGCAGCGGCGCCTAAATTTTTTGATTGTAGTTCGATAGGGACATTTTTACATATGAAAGTGCAGGGTGCTGTAATTATATTATTGTTTTATACTCATTAATTTAGTTTCGCGATAGATTATTTTAGTTGATATTCGAAATTTAAAATTAAAAAATATTTTTATTATTTTATTTTGTAGGACTTGTACTAGATCGTTCAATAAGTCCCGAGACTAACCTGGAAATGGCGCATATATTAAAAACTGTTTTGATTTTTAAAAAGTACTGGCTATCAATACAAGAATATGTGTCAAATTTTTAAAAATGGAACAATAAAATTATTGATTTTGAAACATTTAAGTGACGCTACGGTTGTAATTTCGATACAACGGAAAAAAACGAGTTTCGCGTGTTGATAAAACATTGTTTTTTAATGGGAAAAAATACCTTTGAAGCACAGAAATGGCTTATAAAATGTTATGCAGGATCAGCTCCCTCTAAAGCAACCATTTGTCGGTGGTATGCTGACTTCAAACGCGGTCGCATGGACACCAATGATGGGGAACGCTCAGGTCGTCCAAATGAAGCAGTGACTCAACAAAATATTAACCAAGTCCTCAAAATCGTATTGGAAGATCGGAAGGTAAAAGTGCGAAAGATAGCCGAGATAGTGAAGATTTCAGCTGGTAGTGTTTTCACTATTTTACATAAAAATTTGGCCATGAAAAAGCTTTTTTCTAAGTGGGTGCCGCATTTGCTTACAACTAATCAAAAGGAACAACGTATCAATGATTCAGAGCGATGTTTGGCGCTGATGAATCATAATAAAAAGGATTTTTTACGTCGGTATGTAACAATGGATGAAACCTGGATATACCATTTCACTCCGGAATCCAATCGACAGGCAGCGGAGTGGAGAGCGGCTGGTGAAAGCCGCCCGAAGCGTCCAAAGACTCAGAAATCGGCCGGTAAGGTTATGGCGTCTATATTTTGGGATGCGCATGGAATACTTTTCATCGACTACCTTGAAAAGGGGCAAAATATAAATAGTGACTATTACATGTGCTTATTGGAGCGATTGAAGTACGAAATTGCGGATAAACGGCCTCACATGAACAAAAAGAAAGTGGTGTTTCACCAGGACAACGCGCCTTGTCACAAGTCCGTGAGAACGATGGCCAAAATTAACGAATTGGGCTTCGAATTGCTTCCTCATCCCCCTTATTCGCCAGACTTGGCCTCCAGCGATTACTGGCTGTTTGCAGACCTCAAAAAAAATGCTTCAGGGTAAGAAATTTGACTCAAATAGTGAAGTTATCGCAGCAACGGAGGCTTATTTTGAAGCCAAAGACAAATCGTTCTACACACATGGGATAGAAAAGTTAGAAAAGCGTTGGAGGGACTGTATCGCTCTTGGAGGAGACTATGTTGATGAATAAAAATTAATTTTATAAAAAAGACCTTTTTTTAGTACTTAGTCTCGGGACTTATTGAACCACGATTTATCCAATCGTGTTTTGACAGTACTTCCCCAGATTCCGATAATAAATGTGGTTTTATTAGAGAATTATAAATTGTGAAACATAATTTACGTGGTATGCACCGAACATTAATTCGTAAGGAGGCATGGAGTGATATTAATTTACTTATTAAGTGATTAATGTGAACGTTCCATGTGTAAATCAACATATCTTTCATAAGTTTTTTTTGTAAAGGTCTGTTATTTATTGTGAGAGGTGTGTCATTTGGTATCAGTTTATTTTTAGCTTTGAATAGTATATAGCTAGTTTTAGAAATGTTAATAGTCAATAGATTGTACTGAAGCCACTCATGAAGGACATCGAGATCGTATTGGGCCTGAACTATTAGATCGTGAATTGACGAACCAAAGTAAAATAGGCATGTGTCATCAGCGTAGAGAGTGATATTACCGCTAAGTTTGTGCATGTTATTAATATACTAAGAAGAGTAGAGGGCCTAGTATCGATCCTTGTGGAACGTCATAGGATATGGGGTAGTGGGGAACGTTGGAAGTTACTATCAATTTTTACTATCTGTAATATGTTCTTAAGGTACGATTCAAACATTTTTAAGGCTTTACCGACAAGAACAATGACTTCCAGTTTCCTTAACAGCAATTTGTGACTGTCGATGTCAAAGGCCTTTTTTAAGTCAATGAATAATAAAAACATTGTGCATGTAATATAGATTATAATCCCTTACTATAAAATTGTACGTTCCTAAATAAAAAAAAATAAAAAAAAAAAAAATGGTAGTAAAATATTACTTACTTGATTGGGTCCAGTGAGGTTTAACCCACAAGAGTTGCAACGAAGACATTCCTCGTGGTAGTGGTTGTTGTCGTACAATGGGGACGGTTCTGGAACATTCGTGTTATATAAATAGTAAGAATTTAAAAACAGTTTTATGAGCGATTTATTTGCTTTTGAAATCGTGGAAATTATGTAACAAAGAATAGCCTATAGATCCGGGTCTTCAGTAATCTATACTAATATTATAAAGCTAAAGAGTTTGTTTGTTTGTTTGAACGCGCTAATCTAAGGAACTACTAGTAAGAACTTCTTTCAGTATTAGATAGCCCATTTATCGAGAAAGTCTATATATCATCACGTTAAAACAAATAGAAGTGTGATGATCCACTTGAACACGTGAACAATGTTCCAAATTCAGTTTTTTTTTTCCTTTTGAGAGCTTCCGCTTCGTGCGTTGCACTTTTGAAAAAATTATGTATCACAGAATTATTCCTATTCCACGCGGACGAAGTTGCGGGTAGAAGCTAGTCTAGTATATTACAGAAAACTGAGCAGAATTATCACAACTATGCATTTATTCTTAAAAATTCTTGCGTTTACAATATGTATTTTTTTGCATATACGGAATACAAAGACGTAAACTAAAATGTTCATTAATTTACCACAAATTTTAGAGATTCCTAATTAAGTCACAAAATCAAATCAAATCTTATTATAATTAGCTATCTAAAGTTTAAGTTTATTTGATGATTATGATATATTTCCAAAGATCTTCAATACAGATACAATCTTTATTAATTTTACATTTTACTTAAACGCCGAAGTTTCGTAATTTCGAAATTTCGTAAAAAGTAATTTAAGACAAATTGCAAAAAGATAATTTACGAAGACCCACTAAAGCGCTAACTACATCCGTGCATGACAAAGAAGCGTAACTTCTGATTGTCATTTATATTAAATTGCTTGTTTAATGGCTTTCCGATATCAACTGAGCATAGATTATTTTTTTAAATAATAAGGTTAAGGTTAAAGAATTTTATTCTCAAAAAGACAATGCCACTTACATGAGAACAACATACCTACTACAATAAAAGTAAAACATACATATCGTCGTCTTATAATCCTAGTGCTCAGTTAAAGAATATTTTAAATTGTTTTTTCTAACAATAAAGTATTATTGAGAATATTTTGCGAAAGCCGAGATTTAAATTCGTTAATTTAGTTTACATCTTTTATTTGACATAGTAATTTGTTGTAAAATTGTGGTCCTTCGAATGTGATATCCCTTTTGGCAAATTTCGTCCTAGTCGTAGGCAGAACCAAGCTGCTGCAAAGCTGGGTCATCGATTGCTGCACTTCGTGATACGTTTTATAAAGGACAAATTTGGACGCATAGATTTATTGATATTTTTTTAAAATTAAAATAGAGGAATTATGTATATAAAGTTGTCGAAGGTTCATGATTTTAGTTTCTTTATAATTTTAGGTGTAGATGTAATATGGAGATCGAAATAGTATTTTTATTATTTTATTTTGTATTCTTTGAAGCTGTTGTAATTTTGTTTTGGAGACATTACCCCATACTTCAATCAAATATAACAAATGCGACTTAACCAACGAGTTGTATATAGAATGGCGCAATGTTGGAAGGATGCACTGAGAATAAGAGAAAAAAAAAAAATAGAAGGGAAATAATACGAAAATTTATATTTTTTATGTAAGGAATTTGTTATATTAACTTTTAAAATTCGTCATTTTTGTACAAACAAAAACACATAAAAGCGTAAAATAATATTGTCTTCTTTTATTCAGAAATTATATATATTTCCGAAAATAATATATATTTCTGTGAAAAAAAAATTATACATATTTCTGAGGTCACCAACCCGCCTGCCCAGCGTGACAGACGCGTAATGACTATAGGCAACACACACGAGTTCACGCCATTTTTGGCGCGAGCTTGTAGAGGCCTATGTCCTGCAGTGGACTGCGGACAGGCTGAAGTGATATATATTTCCGAGGTATATAAAAAATCCAGTCTCTTTTTAACAAGTAGACGCTCCACATTCAAATTCTATATTGTAAAATGTTTCTATGATTAATGTTAAAAACATCTTAAAACGAAAATAACAAAAATTACATCATGAATAATCTAATAATGCGTTGTAAGAAAATCGCTGTTTTAAGAATGTCAATAGAGGGACCTGAAATCTGTAATCACCATTTGTTGGGTTTATGGACGACTGATTTACTAAGCTAGATTATATTTTTAATAGATTCAAAATGAAAAATGCGAAAATAGATTTCAATCTATTTTCAAAGAAACAAAAAATGTAAGTAAACAATAAAGAACTGTGTGTGCCAAATTGCTTGCACGCCTTAAAAGTGCAAGTGTTCTCCCTTGGCTTGCTGCCTATTAGTAGAGTTGAAAGAATTGCCAAGTAGTAAAATTCTCAAAATTCGAACTCGTATATAGGTGTGTCACTTATAGAAATCCATTGAATCCACTGATCCGTAAGAAAGAGTAACAAAAGATTATTATTATTATTATTTATTATTTATTAAAAGCGTTAAAACTATTACATTCCAGTTTATTACATGTGTATAAATAAAAATGAATGTTGCTAAGCGCATAACTCAAGAATGGCTCGACCAATTCGGCTTATTTATATTTTTATCTTCCTTAAGACCCATGGAAGGTTATAATACACAAAAAAAATTTTAAAAGTTTAATGTTTACCATTAACATTTGACAGAACGAAGTATGTCTGGGCAGCTAGTACTTAATAATTATAAGAGTAAAATTATTTAAATAAAAATATATTGCACGCTATAATAACTTACAGCAACACTTACATTTGATACCCATATTGTAAGAAAACATAAAAAATGTAGTCCGTCTTTAAAAGTCCGCCATATTGGCTTTTAATATAGTCACATTATTTTTCGAGTTACTCTCAGCAAAACCTTACTATTACACAGTATTCATATAGTAAGAGTGCATAAAAAACAACTAGTCTGCCATCTTTAAAAGTTTTCTAAATTAGATTCAGAATGACGTAATTTCATGTTTCGAGCTATTCTTAGGCAGTTTTTTTATTTGATACCCATATTGTAAGAGTGTATTAAAAAGAACTGCTCTGCCATCACATAGCTAAACATGCATTATCATCCAATATAAACGTGTATATAAAATTTCAGCTGAATTGTGCTTTTAATGTGAATATATGCTTCAAAATTGAGTTGCAAGATTCCACACTAACAAACATTAGCACAGCAGTAAATTTCCTGCTCAAAATATGGAGCAGCCCGACAGGGGTAGTACCTCGACTTTACAGAAGACCACAGCTAAATAATACTGTTTTCAAACAGTACCTATTGTGTTCCTGTTTGTGAGTTAGGTAACCAGAACTCCGGGGGGGAGGAATCGGGGATAGGATCGGTAACGCGCTTGCAATGCTTCTGGTGTTGCAGGCGTCTATAAGCTGCGATAATCGCTTACCATCAGGTGAGCCGTACGATTGTTTGCCGACCTACACACATCAGCCTATCGCAGACCACTGCTAGACATAGGCATCCCCAAGTTCGCGCCAAAAATGCCGTGAACTTATGTGTTTTGCCAATAGTCACCACTGGGCTGGCGGGTTGATGACTGCAGGGCTGGCTTTGTCGCACCGAAGACGCTGCTACCCGTCTTCGGCCTGTGTATTTTAAAGCCAACAGTTGGATAGTTATCCCGCCATCGGTCGGGTTTTTAAGTTCCAGGGTGGCAGTGGAACTGTGTTATTCTTAGTCGCCTCTTACGACACCCACGGGAAGAAAGGGGGTGGCTATATTCTTTGCTGCTGTAACCTTAAACCACACTTATTTGCCTTCCTAGTTACATATATAAAAAAAAAACATAGGTTGCAAGTTAAATAAAAACTTTAAAAAACCAAAACAAATAAACACAATAAAAACTACCAACAAATTTTATTAGTGTACTAAACTCTCGGCGGTTGACACGGGCGCTGGTATCTTGCGCGGGCGGCCTTACGGGGGTGTTGCTTTAATGTGGCGAAAAAGTAAGTTTAGCTCAGTGTCGGAGGTGCGGTGTAAAAGTGATCGGTTAACGGCTATTAGAATAGAACTGGCGGATCGCCCGCTATTAGTGTTCAGTGCCTATATGCCGACAGATACGGCCGATTATCATAATATTATAGAATATACGGAATGCCTTAGTGAGGTTGCGGCAATTGGTCAGGAATGTGACATTGACTTAGTGTTTGTGCTGGGTGACTTTAACTCACACCCAGGAGCTCGGTTTGGAGAAGAGCTAAAGAATTTTTGTACGGAACAGAATTGGAAGTGCGCGGACATTGAGATTTTAGGACTGAACTCGAATTCACACACGTATGTAAGTGACATTTCCTATACTAAACGTTGGTTGGACCACTGTGTAGTGTCGGAGGCGGGATGGAAAGCAGTTGTAGATGCTAAAATACACTATGATGTTTACTGGTCAGATCATTACCCATTACAAATTAAATGTAATTTAAGTACAATTAGGAGTGAGTTTGTTTGTAATGATACTAATGAAAATAATGATGTTATATGGGGGGAAAGAAATTTGGAAGAGATAGAATTATATCATGAGCAGTGCGATATTTTGTTAAAACATATAGAGTTTCCTGAGGTGTTAAATCAGTGTAGTAATATTAGTTGTTGTAATCAGGAACATAGGATTATTATTGATAGTTTGTATAGTAATATTGTTAATGTATTAAAAATTGCATCTAGTCGAAGCTGTAATAAAAATAAGAATAAGAGGAAAAAACATGTTGTAGGATGGAACAAGCACGTTAGGTTAGCACACCGGGACGCGCGATGTGGGTTTCAGGACTGGGTTCTATATGGTAGGCCTAAAACGGGAGATATATATAACAACATGGTCTATACTAGAAAAGTTTTTAAGGAAAGATTGAAATGGTGCCTAGATAATAAAGAACAGATACAAATGGACATGATAGCTTCACATCATTGTAATAAAGACTTTGGGAAATTCTGGAAACAAACGAGTAAACTGAATCCCAGGTCGCGAGTTCCGGTTAGTGTGAACGGTGTTAGCGAGCCCTCTGAAATTGCAGAGCTCTTTAAAAACCAGTTTAAAGTAGAATCTGTACTTGTTCCATCGGAGGAATATTCATTGAATCTGGGAGATGATTCCAAGTTAGTTGAACAGGTGGTATTTTCTGAGGTGGAGGTAAAAGCAGCTATAAAGAGCATAAAGCGCGGAAAATCACCTGGACATGACTCCCTAAGCATTGAACATGTACAGTATGCAGGTGAGCATATGTCTAAGGTACTGGCGTTGTTTTATACTGCTTGCGTGTGTCACTCATACCTACCTGAAGAAATGATGAGGACCCTGGTGGTACCTATTGTGAAAAACCGTACAGGGGATGTCTTTGATAGACGTAACTATAGACCCATATCATTAGCCACCATCATTGCAAAAATACTGGACAGTATGCTCAGTAGCCGATTGGACACGCATCTAAATCTGCATGACGCACAGTTCGGATTTAGACCCGGACTGTCCACTGAAAGTGCAGTGCTGTGTCTTAAGCATACTGTCCAATACTATACGAACAGGAACACACCAGTTTATGCGTGTTTCCTGGACCTTTCAAAGGCGTTTGATTTGGTGTCTTACAATAAGCTGTGGCATAAATTAAAGACAGAGACCACACTACCTGAAGGCCTTATACGTCTATTAAAGTACTGGTACGGTAACCAGAATAACATTATTAGTTGGGCGGGCTCGCTGTCGGAGCCATACAGGCTGGAATGTGGGGTGAGGCAGGGAGGAGTGACCTCGCCGAAGCTTTTTAGCTTGTATGTGAACCGTCTGATTGAGGAGCTGAGCAGCACCAAAGTCGGATGCTCTATAGATGGTACATTTGTTAACAATATAAGTTACGCTGACGACATGGTGCTGCTGAGCCCTTCAATCAAAGCCCTTAGAAAATTATTAGGGATCTGTGAGAGGTATGCAGTGGCTCATGGCCTTAGGTATAATCCTGAAAAGAGCGAAATGCTTATATTTAAAGCAGGTAATAAATGTTATCCCACAGTACCGTCGGTAACAATAAGTGGCACTTCGCTTAAAATAGTAACAAAGTTCAAGTACTTGGGGCATTGGGTAAATGCTGACCAGAGCGATGATATGGACATGGAACGGGAACGTAGGGCGCTGGCGGTCAGAAGTAACATGCTTATCCGCAGGTTTGCAAAGTGCACAAATGAAGTTAAAATAACTCTATTCAGAGCATACTGTCAATCTTTTTACACTTGCAGCCTGTGGATTAAATATACTAAGAAGGCCTACAGCGTCCTGCGTGTCCAGTATAATAATGCGTTTAGGGCGCTGTTGGGGCTCCCGCGACACTGCAGTGCCTCGGGGATGTTTGCAGAGAAGCATACAGATGGCTTTTATGCAATTATGCGTAAGCGTGTGGCATCTCTGTGGAGGCGGATACGCGCGAGCACAAACAGCATCCTGCGTACAGTTGCGGACCGGTTTGACGGATCCATAATAAGGCATTGGATCACCATGCATGTTATGCCGTCGGACCGAGCCGCTAAATAAATTAATAACATTAGCATGATAGGTACATATGATATGGATGAAAGCCACGAAGAGTGAAAGGAGGATTGAATGATACTGATTAACTTGATATATATATTTTTTCATGTCTATTTTGTGTTCTGTGTGTTTTAATTCATTGTATTAAACTCCTTAATTATAAATTGTTAATAGTGATAATGAAATGGTAAATAAATTAATAATTAAATTATAATTCACATACATATAATATTTAAAAAAAGGAATGCACATTTTAGTTGTTTTAAAATTGTTGTTATTATTAAGAAATATTATTATAGTTATTGTTAATTCAAAATTTATTAAAATGTAATTATTTAATTATTTAAATGTAATTGTACTAACATTACATTATAAGCATCATTGTTACTAATACTATATGGGCTAGTCCCGAAATAAAGATTATTATTATTATTATTATTATTATTAAACGTACGCAGCATAGGACAGGTCATAATTAAAGCGATCGTGGCCGTAAAGTGCGTTGTAAATAGGTATTTTATTTTCTATACTGTTACGATACGATAACGTTTATTTCAGCGTTACAGTCGTTTTGCTGTAAAAAAAGCTCTTTATTTCTTTAACGTTCTGCCTGAACGGTTATTATTTATTATAGAGATGTATCTCATTTTTATATTCTTCCTGTTTTATTACTTTACATTACTCTACTTTTGTTATTATTAAGTCATTATTAAGACTCGAAATTTCTCTTTTATAGGACTTAAAAAGAATGTTTTTTTTTTCGTATTCCGGCTACACAATAGTATGATTGATTAAGTCTTAGCCCGGCTGTCATAATGAGTGGTATAAAGACTAGAGCGGAATGGAATATTAGAAATATACATAAATATTCAAACCTACTGACAGACAGACACAATTTACTTTTGTCAATCTATACAAATAAATAAAATTAGAGTTATTGTTTGTAATATTAAAATAACAGCTTTTGTGTATGTGTACATGGTACATATACCATTTTTTTTTCAATTTTTTCTCTGTCTGTCTGTCTGTTCCGGCTAATCTCTGAAAGGGCTGGGCTGATTTTGACGGGACTTTCACTGGCAGATAGCTGATGTAATAAGGAGTAACTTAGGCTACTTTTATTTAGAAATTTATTTATTTTATAACTCTGCGAACTGAACAATAACTTTTTTGTTAAAATCTAATAATAATATAATAATTATATAACAAAACATTTGGCTGTAACTTTTGACACGCATAAGCAGTCACACAAAAAACATCGTATATAAAAACAAAATATATCAAAAGTATTGCTCAAAAAAGGATAATCAATTTAATTATTATCATATTTCACGTTTGTACTAGGCATTTTTCAATATGCCGAACATTAAGAACAATGACAGTCATAGCCGCATGACCATGATGATAAAAATTAAATATTTATTATACTCGATATGATGAGCCGATACTCATAATATTAAAACGTGTAATTTTATAGACGTAGAATAAAAAAAAAAAAAAAAACGTGAGGTTTCCAAATTCTTTGAATCGTTGATATTGTCAGTTTACCTCTTGTTCGATGAAGTAAAACGTAGGTAAACAGTGAAATATCCGTGTTAATTCTAAGACACGTATGTTCGCCAATTTGCAGTGGATCAGCGTGACAAATTAAGTTTCAATCCCTTTCCTTAATAGAACAGAATGCCTCCGGCAGTGGAAAAGTACGACACAATTACGTGACGTTTAGGTTACATTAACCATAGTTAATCAAATAGGTTATTTCAAACGTTAAAAACACTTCTAATCAAAAATTTATCGTTATAGTTTCTAGTCAATATAATAATTTTTAAGTTTACAGACATGTTTACTTAAATACTTTTATGTCTCTAGTTTATTAATTAACTATTTTATAATTTCGTCTTCAATCATCTTTTAGGAAATTTTAATCAGATGGAAAGAATATATTATTAATACTACAACATGTAAACTACCTTTGATTAACCTATATACGATAAAAATTAAATCATCGTCTGTATGTCGATCAATTAGATTGACAATGGATATTGCCTGAAACTGTTTGATTCATTTTAATCATACGTTTGTGTACTGATGACTTGATGGTTATACGATGTTTTTTTGCGTTACATTATGAGTGTGATATTGTTACTCTGTATGATTAATTAATAATTCTGTATGAATAATAATTTTAATCATTTTCCCTTATACTGGCTATCAAATAATTAATTATTTTGTTTCTGGTTATGATGTAGTATACATCTGCGAGTCAATATTTTTCGATTATTCTGTTTTAGATATTTAGTTTTACCTTTTCGAAGTAAGACTTCATAATGACTTTATCAATGAATTAATTTTCGTTCCACCAAGAAGGAAGTATGAGTATATAAATATATATTTTAATAATGGAAGCCATCTAACTTTCGAACCATATAAACGCTACAATCAATATTCGCTTTAATAATAGATATTTATTTATAGATAAAAATCTGCGTTACGTCGATAATAACACAAATGTAAATATATCGAGTGTTCTACCGTCTTAGAAAGGTTTATAAATGACAATGGAATCGGAAATTTACGTGGAAATACTATGTGATACTTTCCTCAGGAGAACAACTATCGGAATGTAAATTAAAACCTATTAAAACATTCTTTGACGGTTCGCAGGAAAGTGGATATAAGGTGCCAATCAAACCACTAATTGCAAATTCATGCGACGTTTCGATCCTTTATTGGATCATCATCAGGCATCTTTACATGTAGCAGTCAATCGACATCTCTTCATTAAAGTTCTTTCATTATGTAAGATTCTAAATCCAAATGCACTATATAGTATTTCTAAGTTACGTTTAAAGCTGTATTATATGAATTTTGAAAATTTATACTAAAACATTTAAATTTAAATAGGTAACAATATGCACAATTTCAAGTTATTAAGTTTGTACATTTTCAAGGCATCTAATTCTCAGAACTTGACTATTTAACTGCATCTTTACATATATTTTTTTATATATAATTTCTTTCTTCCTATTTTAATTTTTTTCCTACATGTATTTTTCTTCATATTTAAAAAATAAATAAAAATTATATGTAACATTGAAGAAAAAAGAAGTTTATATAGAGAAGTAGTGGAGAATGCATATTTTTTTTAATTATGCAAAAAATATATTAAATCAATAAAATAAATTACACAGACTACCATATTGACACCTATACCACCATACAAATACCACCTATTTGACACACACACGCATATTTACTATTTTGTTTATTGTAATAGAAATATAGTGTTTGACAACAGAACCTTAATAATGTTCAAACTGATAATTTAAATTAATTATGGTCGAATTTCAAGCTCTCGGTGTCCAATAGTGTCTTTTTATTTAACAGTTGTTTTGAATAAGATATTATCACGAGAAAAACCGTCGTCATCGATGTTGAATGCTACAATACCGCTACGAGGGAACTTTAAATAGAGATAGCTGTACCATCAAGTAGTAAGTGTAAACATGTAAATATTTTTTTTAATATACTACTTTATAATATACTTATTTAAAAAAAGAACCATATGGTCTACTTGATGGTAAGTGGTCGCCGTAACCCATGGATGTCTTCTACATCAGCTACAGTACATGCACGTAGTCAATTTTTTTATCTATACACGCTTAAAGAATAGTCCCATATCATTGTCCTGAGGGAAAACCTCGTCTAGAAATTCATTCTACTACCGAGTCGTTTACGGGAACATAATTTAAGAAAAGTGTTTTATTATTCATTAATTAAATTTTAACATGTCGCTACGAGCTTTCGTAGCAATATTACGTTAGAGTGCTATAGACGTTTGTTTAATCAAGTTGTACAAAAGAAGAACATAGTATAAAGCGAATTTATTATCAATAATTGTGATTTTAGAATAAACGTTTTAAAATCCATTGTGATTGATTTAAAATATATTAAATTTTATTAAAATTATGTTTAAATTTTATTTAAGACTAATATTGTTTAGTGAATTACACTTTAATGAAATATGATAATGATGTATTCTATTTGAATATAAAAAATAAAAGTTGAAAAAACATATTTTATAATTTCTAGCATCTCCATGTCAAAAGTTAAAACGGAAATAATTTTTACAATACTTTTCGCGTATTGACTTTAAAGAAAATATCCTTGTACTACGTTTGTAAAAGGGCTAATTATAATTACAATAAAATTAGACTTGTTTTTTATTTGTTATTTTGATTTCTTTCTTGATCTTTACTAAAAACCTATTGTGATACTTTTCGAACGGATACAACGTAAATATTTTAACTTTCACTTACCATAATTTGTCGCTTTAAAAAAGCACTCGTCGAACAATATTGTATTTAAAAAATTTAATCTTTTGTTTATTTATTTATTTTATTTTATCATTTGGTGTTTTTATTTAATTCTAAAATATGTACTAATTCTATAATATTTCTATGCTTCTCGCGATAGTGTTTATCTAACGTCACACCTTTACACTGTCTTTAAGAGAATTGGAGAACCACACCACTTGTACAATTAAATCAAAAATATTTTTTAGTAAAAGTCAAAAATATAGTAATATTCGCGATTTATATTCGATGATAGTCCCGGACCAATTTCAATAAACTGATTCGTTGTAGAGGCAAAGTCGACCAATATTGGTCCACAAATATTTACTAGCAATTTTTAGCTGTCAATGTAATGTTGTAGAGGTTATTCGTTGTGTGCGGTACGTCACTTTCGTTTTAGTAAACATGGCAGCGTTAGTGGGCAACAGATGACAGGGCGCGGGCGGGCGAGCCTGCGCCGGGCGACCGTGTTCATCTCATCTCGTTTTCGAGGTCCGCGCGGACGCGCTGCTAGTTCAAAGTGGCTGCTCAAGAATAGCCCGCCCAAACCTATGTAGAGGGCGCCACGTTAGGATAGTCTCTCATGGCAAAGAAGCCACTCGCTAGTACCTTTCTCTGTCGATAAAGCAGTCTTCACATGCTACTGTGTAAGCGAGACATCAAAACTTGGCGTGAATCGATTGGACGCTGCAAATAGGCAGGGAGCGAGCACGTGGCAGACCCTTTTGTAATCATAAGTTGTGGTTGTATGGGACGCTTTGCACTATGCGATATTTATACAACTAAGGAGTAGCGTCTTTAAGAGTATTTTTCTTATAAAATCATAAATAGTTTTATGTAGCCAATCATAGTTATTGAATTGTTTACGCGAATTTCACTCATTATAATGAAACAACTTTCTTTTTTAGGACTGGAGTCCTATGGTTGCTGTAAAGTATCCGAAAAAGTTGTTTACTTAAAAAATGATTACTCATAGCTATGTTTCGATTACATATAGTTTTAGCTTATAAATATGAGTAGCTTTGTTTTGTTAGAAAAATACTTTATAATAAGAAAAAGAGGCAAAAATAATATTACATACCTGTTTGTGTACTTGAATCGAAAAATGTGCTGGTTGTCTCCACAGTCATAGTTCCTATAGTACCATCAAGTATTTGCGTAGAAGAGTCACGACGACCTCGAGCGCGCATGCATGCATCATCACTTTGTGAACTTTGTCGTCTAAAATTACGACATCGTATCATTTCTTCGGTTGTAGATTGACGGCGAAAACCACGAGCTATCAAAATTTCTTCAGTCGTTGATTGTCGTCTGAACATTGTTCGCTCAGGAGGTCGTGCGCACGGGCTCGGATCTCGACTGGAACATGAACTTGACTCGGGACTACGTGCTCTACCAACACGAGCACAAGATGCTTGTCTTCTTAAGCGACTTCGTCTACGAGCTGCTGATGGACTTAGTTCACCTCCACCCGCTCTATCGGGACTTAATTGATTTCTTTCTCGACGCGGTCGTGCTGCAGAGTCGGGACTCAAAGAGTCGCGTCTAGCTCTTCCAGCATCATCAGGGTCCAAATTTGGACCTGAATCTCTACGTCGCGTTCCAGGTGGTCCAGATGGATCATCAAATGCTGTAGCTTGTCTTGGTAGTCTAACTAATCTTCTTTCTGGACTAGCAGTTGCCCGTGAGTCTCTTCGAGCTCGACCACATTGTGTAGTGGAATCTCTTCTTCCACCTAAGTTTGGAGGTGTTCTTCCACTAGGTGTTACTTGCGTTGCTTGTGTAGGTTGACAAGCTTGTGAAGCTTGTGTTAATTGTGTAGCATTAGAAGTTGGTGCCGTTGGAGAAGTGGGAGAAGGTGTTACTGCTGAAGTTATTATTGTCGGCATAGTCATCGGTGGGCATTCACCATCTGAGCGAGTTGGTTCATGAACCGTCACGACAGTTACAGCCGGTGGGTGTGTGGAAGGACCTGGATCAGACGATGCATCAACAAAAGCTGGAGGTGCTGGAGTAGGTGGAGAAGCTCTTCTTTTCTTATGAGTTGCAACTACACGTGGCGGTGGAGCCGCTACAGAATCTCTGCGGTGTCGATGACCATCAACAGAATCTCTGCGATCCTTGCCATCACTCGACCCACGTCTCTTAACACGTCGTTCTCTTGAAGACATTATTGTAGAATCCTTGCGCTCCAAATAAGTTGGAAAATCAGATCGAAAATCATGTGGGGTTATGGCTTTAGAATCTCGGCGCTTTGAGGTTGAAGATTTAATACCAGAATCTGCAGAAGAATCGCGTCTTCGACGTGGTGGTGGTTCATGACGTGCCCAGGGTAGAGAACGAGCAAGATCTGCTAAGGTTTCACGTCTTGACAATGGAGCACGTTGTCGTCTTGGTGCATTACTTCCACCTCCTCCCCATTCTCGTAGAATGTCTGTCAGTTGGGCCAACGATGAGCGGCGGCGTCTAGGTCCGCCTAAAGAACACGAAAATTGGCTTTTTAATATGTAATTTTTAATAAATATACTTCATATAAATATTAGTTTTTACACTTAAATATCATACACGTAAAAAATTAAAAAATAAAAACAAATTACCTCGTGGCTGATCTGCAACATCAGGCTCAGGGGGTGAAACACAACATACTTGAGCAGACGAATCTCTTCTGTTACCAAGACGTTGTCGAAGTGTCGTCTCTTCCAATGTGGACCGCGTGAGTTCGTCCCATCCGTTTCCACCAGCCCACACCAGCCCAACTTGGTGGGAAAGGATTGGTAAATTGCAGACAAAGCATATTGCGGTCATCGTCCTGCCAAAAACACAATACAAAATGTTAATATAAAGGCGGTAAGACGTTTTTTTACTAGGAATATGTAGAAAGAAATAACACACACGCTTTATTGTTATGAAAATGTGTAATGGGATACATGTTGGTGACTTGCGGACAGCTTGGTGTACAAAGCGTAAAGCCGCATATCACGCCCTTATTTTCGCATCACCGGACTGATAACTGAACAAGGCGACGCGATATTTAGTAATAACCGCTCCCATGCGTGACGACATAAAATATATTATACCAATAAACTATTGATGAAGCGCTTACTAATTTTTACTACATATTTTTAATAATTTAAACCACGACACTGGTTTTATTTCACATAATTGTGTTTGCAGGCAAACGAAGAAAAACCGACTTCAAAAATTGTCAACTAAATACGCTTTATCAAAGATTACTCCAAAAGTTGTAATCAGATCTCGATGAAATTTAAATGTGACCACATGATAAACATTGGCTTTCGATTAAATTAAAAATCATCAAAATCGGTACACCCAGTAATAAGCTATGCGGATTTTCGAGTGTTTCCTTTATACGGTCGAATTGAGTAACCTCCTCCTTTTTTTGAAGTCGGTTAAAAATAATAAAACTCCTTTCAACACTAATATTTTTGTTATTATATATTTTGTATATGTCTTTTATTTTTGTCTCAGACATATTGAAAAAATATGTAAAAGAAAATATTTAAATACACAATGAAAAAGTGTTTTGAAAAGATTACTAGGATTCATTTTAAGTTTTGAAGATTTAATTGCAGAAATTTATCGCGAAGAGTAGTATAATTGATAATAAAGCGACATTATTGTGTTGTCAAGCGATACGTGATGCGTTGATAAGCTTATCTATTGGCTGTGGGCCTGAACGAATTTCCCCTTGATACCTCTAAGAACGATTTGGTACTGCATGAAGCTGTACCAATAATTGATGAAATGGAAATTTTGAATGTGTTTAATCGATTTGAAATTATCTGTTCATTGAATTTCAAAGATAAGTAATGTAAACAATTTTTTTTTGAATCATATAAGATAAAGATTGATTGCAACATTTTAATTAAAAATAATTTTCTAAAGTCACCTTTTTATTTAGTTTGTTTTGAAATTACTGGTAGGAGCTAATTTTAGTCTCCATATTATCTAAAGTAACGATACAAAACCCTGTTTGCTTCATAAAAAAAATAAGATAAAAATAACCTGTGAAATTAATCGAGGAACTAATTGATTTCTGTGTGCTTATGGCGTTCTATCGCAAATTTTGTGCACTGCTAAAGTTTCTAAGTGGATATGAATGAATGAACAACGACTATTATATTTGAAAACTAGTCATATCCTTGAAATTTACGTAACTACATGAATCAATTATTTTATAATACATATATACAATTTGAATATACTGAATAATTAGATGTTTAATGAATGATAAAACTAAATAATATACGTTATATTATTATATAAATACATTACTATGTTTGGTTTTATTAATGTTATTTTAGTTGTGTTGAGCTGCTGAACAGGGTGAACTTGTCATCGTTAGTAAGTCTGTAATGATGCTGATAATGGTAACTCTTCAATACGAGGAGAATTTTCTAGAGTGCTTGGTAATTTTAGACTAAGACTATTTACAAAGTCTAATTGGTTAAGCATCATGCAAAGTAGCTGAAT
The DNA here is from genome assembly GCF_905220565.1 of Melitaea cinxia. Taxonomy (NCBI): domain Eukaryota; kingdom Metazoa; phylum Arthropoda; class Insecta; order Lepidoptera; family Nymphalidae; genus Melitaea; species Melitaea cinxia. The sequence continues at coordinate 6,718,965 of NC_059409.1, read as the reverse complement.
AACTTCGTAACTTTTTATTAATTTTATGTAAGCTGAATTTATCTGACTGGATCTGAAACTTATGATTTTTCTTTGATGAAACAAAAATTTTGTTCTTATTTCGAAATCGAAAACCCAAAAATGATATTATATTTATTTAATTTAACTTACCTGTTACTGTTGCAAAAGCTCTAAACTTACAAAGCACGCGTCCATTTTAACTTAGAAACACTCTAACGAAACATGTGGCAAAAATCCATAGTGACTAAAATAAAATGAAAATAGCTCTTCTATAAACGCTAACTCAGGTATGAACAATTAGGAGCATGCCTAATGTGTTAATGAATAAATTAGTCATGCTTAATACTAATGCAGGATGAACAATAAAACAATATAAGCTAAATTTATTCCTTTAATAATCTATTTATTCGACAGGTTAAAAAAGGCATAAATCTAATGAAAAATTAATCATCGCTATATACTGAGTTCAAAACTTTTACTTTTTTCTTTTACCACGTCTGAGTTAAATATTCGCTTCTGCTCATAATTAATATTAATACACATACAGTTTATAGATAAATGCCTTTTTAGAGTATTGCGGGTGATAGCTAGCATGCTTGGAATATTTCGGGGGACCTGTAATGACGTAGTCGTGGTGAAGGGGATTGCATGTCGAAAGCCGAGGCATGGGGTCAGGGCGCTAACTCAGGATAATTTCGACATACAATATCACATCAAACACTTTGTACATCTGAAACAATAGGTCAAGTATTATTTTGGTATGTGTCGTGTTTTCATTGTGAGACAAAGATTTCTTCGAGAGTTGCAATAATATTACATTTAGATTTTGTAACTGTTTTAAATGTAACCTTTTAGTAATTCGGGATTACATAAAAATAGGTAAAAGATTTTTTTATGCCTCAAATGTAGGTAAGGTATTGCTTTATAATTAGTATTAAAAATTCTAGAAAATCTATTAATTCTATTTTAAAATATCTATCGATTCTTTATAAGCTATCCTCTCCCTTATACTAGGACTTTATTTATATAACTTCATTGATTTTATACTTTTATTTAAAATTTAAAAAGAAGATAAAACGACTCATTTGTTTTTTATAATATTAAATCGTATCCATTACTGGTAGCGACACAAAGCGAAAAGCGTCTGTGACACTTTTTCTAAGACCTTTCTAAATTTTCACTGAGTACCAAGTATGATCAAGAGATGGCAGCACTTTCCTTACGAGTACATTAGCCATCAATCTGTTTCATGAGTAATGAGTTCTTTGTGTTTTTGTAGATGGCGGTTTTGTTCATTTTAGACTAAAATAAAGTTATCGGTACGGTATGTGTGTACTTTGTTAATTTGACCGAGTTGTGAATACTTTTGTATTACCTGTTAAGATAATAAATATTAGGCCTGACCATAATTGGACCTAATGTTTATGGAATAAATAATATGGGATTACTCGTGCAAATATTTCTCTCAAATTTTAAAACTTTTGATAGAGCTTTCATACAAGACCTCACGCACAATTTCGCTACTTTAATGATGTTAACAAAACGTCTGTTTATTTATTTCTAATCAAAAGCAACTTATATATTTACTTTCATGCATTTAGCTTCAAGAACATAACGAGATTCATATATACTTTCATAATTATAATTTAGTCTTATTCTTATAGACTTTTGATTCTAAAATTTCTAAAACTATGAATTCCGCTTTTTATTATTTCTCTTTGCAGCTTAATTAGGTTACATATTTTTAGCATCAATAAAACTTACATTCATGCGTGATTGCGGATACTTTTTAGAATTTTTAACAATCCCTTTTAATTTTATATTAAGAGCTTACTGGCCAATTTAGTGTTTTTTAAAGCTCAAATATTTAGTTTTGGTGCTGATGATTTGACCAGCAAGAGCATGTTATTTTCTAAACTTAGTTTAATAAGTCATATAACATTTCCTTAAATTCAAGGTAATCAGCCATCCGTTATTTAAAAACGTAACCATTAGGAAGTTGATAATTAACCATAAATCTACTTATACCCACCCACCTAGGATGGATACAATGCGATTAGGGAGAAAGTTATAATACACTAGAATATTGGATTTTTTGGAGGTAAAGTCTCATATTAAAAAAAAAAATATGAGGAGTTAAATCTACTAAGCAAATGATTCGTTACGTTTTTGTAACGCCTTTTATGGCGTTATTTGATTCGTTTATTTATCATTTGATATGGTATTAATCTGTCAGCAATAGCACTGTCGTACGCAATTAGAAAGGAATTTATAAACAACAGATGCAACGATCGCGCCACCTAGCACATCGTTCGATAGTCATCTACCTTCATTTATTATATTACTCGAGTTATTCTGACGTGTATAAAACGAATAGTGCAACCGCCGCTAAGGCAGTCTTGGCTCTGGCTTGGCACGATACATTTGTTGTATCCTGCTAGTAGCTTAACCTAGACTCATTCGATAATTAATTTGTGCATACGAATTAATTGTTACATATTATGGCGGATAACTCGAGCAGTGAAGGTGAGCGTTGATACGTATCCCAAAGGAGATCTCCTTAAGCCTACACCTGGGTCGCAAGTCCTAGGCACTGCTCTGAGTTACTCCCTCCGCCACACGATAGACACATGTTCGGTGGACATTACAATTTCGTTGTAATCTTTTTAAGTACTACCTACATAGTATTGTAAAGAGTGCGAGTATAACCTACGCCCGCGCCCTGCGAATATAGAAAAGGACCTTCCAATTAGTCGAAAGACTACAAATCTTTTCTTAGATTTACAAATAAAAGTAACCAACATATATTTTGCAATACTTCATCAAATTGAGTCCTAAGAGTTATCGGGAAATGGTAAGTTTCTTCTTAATTTTTTTACGAATAACATTTTCATTTTACTATTCTATATGAGTTTGTTGTATATTTAATATTTGGGGAAACCGATGAGAGTGGTTTTTAGTTTTTAAAGACTCATATATTAAAATTATATGAGAAATGTCTATGCCAAAGCCAGCTTTATTATGATAAATACAAAATAACTCATTCATAATATTTATTTAGAACACTTGTTTTTTCCACACAGATTTTTCCTTTTCATAGATATATAATAGTAAAGGAAAACTCTATACAAATACTTTGACGAGTCTTTGCTTTGTATGAAGTAACTTGTGTGGGTTTCATAAGTCTTACTTACTACTAGACCTTAGTGTAGTGCTCTTAAATACTTTAATTGCAACGAGGTTTTATATTTCTATAGCGGACATACAAATTTAGATTTCAACGCTCTTCAATTTGACTTCCAGGTATTTTTCCAATTAATTTTCTTGGTAACGTTCGTCGAGGTAGGTTACAAAATGAGACTCTTAGGACAAAGCCTTTTCACAGTTAATGTTTGACATAACTGCTTTAATTGTAAAGTATCAAATCGGTTGAATGGCTCAAATATAGAGGATTTTATATTTCAGGAAATATGTTTGTTAAAATATTAAAACATATTTCATAAGAACTTGTGTAGTTTCATGATGTCTTTGGTAACAGTATTGTAAACGATGGAAAGTAGAATTAGTGTATGTTTACGACGAACACTTCATAAATTTAGTAATGGTAAACTTATACGTTGACGGATAGTTGGTTTTAATACCTATATGTTTTGTAATAATTGTTAAAGGAGAGATTTAACATGAATACAAGAATAAAACTGTTAGGACAGCTTTTTCCTTTATTAATTTATATATAAACAATTTTAATATTACAATATCAAAATAATTACATCAAAATTAATTGTCTGTTCTTTGATTTCGTTAATTCGATACAAAATTCAAGTATTTAAAATATTTGAAGCTCAAAAAATCCTTTTGAATTTTATAATATCCAAACGGGAACGTTGTCCAATTTAGATTGGTTTTTGATTGATGGGCAGGGGTAAAGTTTTAAATGAATTCCGTTCAGAGCCCTTCCTGGCCCGGTTGAGGCAGTTACTTGCTTTGTCTCTCACTTGATTCGATTGTCCTATTTCTGTTATAAACTGTGTATACGAGTGAATTATAATTTCTATTTTTTTATCAACATCTTATATCACGATGTTTAATCCTCCCCCTCCTACCTTGCCAAGTTGTAGTTCCTTTTTATTTAAAATAATATCCACGTCACAATAACATTAAATTTATAGATAATTTACAAGAAATTAATATATGTTGCTAATCATTGAATTACATCCTGTTTGAATGTGCTGACAAAAACTTAATATAAAAAGTCCGCAGAAGAGTAACAGGCGTTAAAATAGAAAGATTATGACACAAAACATTTAAGAAAAATAAAGTACGCTTTATATTTATCCCTTTATATGATTTAAATAAATTAATAGCATACTTTGGTTTTAGATAGAGTTTTATTTTACTCATTAAAAGAAAAAACGAAAAAAATGAGACATCAAATCTAACTTAGGATTGTTTGTAATTTTTTCCTATTTACTTATAATTGGTATATAATTAAAATAAGGTTATGTAATATTCAAACACTGATTTGTAAAATCTGTTTTAGCCGGATACCTTTTTGTTGCATAAAAACATGTTTGTAATGCCCATTAATTATTAGCTGTAGCAGCATAAAAAATATACACAACATTTCCTTTGAAATATTTTTACCCGAATCTTCAATTTTAATCATCCAGTATTGATATAACCGTTGATGGTAACGCTTTGTGTATTTATTTTTCAAAGGAAACGTTATTATGTTTCCCTAATGTCAATACTGAAGTGTTATTAGATCGTTTTGGAGGGTAACATAACAGGGTATATAACAATGCAATTTACTTTGGTAAGGTTGTATATTGGCAATCTAAGCGTTTTATTCAAATATATCTTGTATTAAATATAATAATTAATTTTGCAGCTTAATTGTCGTCTCGTCTATCTTATTATACAATTTTTTACAATATTTAAAAAAAGCTTAATAGATATTGAAACCATAATAACTTAGTTTTATTTATTATTATTTTTTTATCTTCGACCATACTTATTATTATTACTCTTAAAGTAATTATTACGTAATGAATTGAAAAAAAAATAATAATTTCATCTTATATAAATAATAATTTAAAAAAAAAATCCACGACTTCCGTTTCAGTATCTTGACAAAACAAGTGTTTATACTTATTTACTTAATAAAGAATTAATTCCTTTCTACTGAAGACCTCCACCATTTCCTCTACCCTAAGGTTGCCTGGAAGAGATTGCTCTTTAGGGATAAGTCCGCCTTTTGTAATTATTTCCTACTTTCTTCTTCATAATGAATTCTGCTTTAAACATAATAATGTTTCTTATTTTGGTGTACAATAGAATTATATTATTATTATTATTATTATTATTAAAAAGAAGCGTTTAAATATTTTAAGTATAATGAACATTAAAGTTATTGTTCATAGCATTATTCTCTCTTCATGATTTATACTTAGAGTTATACTTTATTACTCTCCTAATGTGTTATTTAAGTTCAAATTGTAGCTACAGGGTATAATTTTTATATAATTGTCATGTTAAAAGAGACAGATCATAGTTTCGATGTCAGTTATGACTAAAAGTATTCTTAATTATACGTATTTGCATGTTTGCAAAGCGTTTGAATTTCGTTGTCAATGCTTTATTCACACGCGTGCATTTAATATTGTGATTGAAATATTTGTGTGAAATGGAGTCAAATTTAATTTTTTTTTCTTTTTGCATTTCTTCATTTGATATATTAGTTTGTACGTATAGATTTCAATTTTTATTTTAATATTATTTTTAGCGTAAAAATGATTTACTAAAAATCACTTAATAATAAATGCTAGAGTTGTGCTTTCACCATGTAAATGACTGGGAAAATTTCGGAACAATATTGGGTATTATGTGATTTATCAAAAGCATTTAATTGTGTGGAACATAAATCTATTGAGTAGTTTAAGTTTTAAGGAGTTAATAGCAAAGCTCTTGACCGCATTGTTTATTGTCCTACTATTATAATTAATTATGTTTAAATAAACAAAAAAATATATATATAGTCATAACACAAATCTTCTGAATGGGTGCTGAAATTAAGCGTTACCTTGGGATCAATTTCGCGTCCATTTTTCTTTTTAATTTATAAAAAGTTAATTGTGACGTCATATACAATTCCTTTTTACAGGCATATGGTTGGTTTAAAGCAAATAACTCAATCCTAATTACCAAAAAATCCAATATGCGGTATTTGTTTCATTTAATGTAAAACATGCAAATTATAAATAGTACAGAAAAGTTAACAAATGTCGAAAGTATTTTTGTCTATAATACCACAATTTTCAGATTGATTACCACATTTTTAGATTGATTTGAATTAAGAACTTTAGTAGAATACCCATTTATCATTATCGACTGGGAGACTTAGGTCCACAGTATTTGCGGTATGTAAAGTATTTTAGCTGACCGATGTTAATAATCTTAGTTTTGCCTATTTTAGTTATATCCATAGTATATAAAGTTGTCCCGTATGTTACTATGCGGGATGGTGTATTTCTGATTAAAAAATTACTTGCTATTCGCAGTATTCATTATCTTGTAGCTTGCGTTTTCATCGGGATATTTATGATGCTATATTTAATAAATATTATAAAAGTATTACTTAGTTTTATACTAATAATAGTAATAAACTTGAATGATAAAATTGTATCTTCAGCTTTTGAGTTTACCAAGTAAATCTTTCTTTTCGACGGCTAGATATTTGGTACTTAATCTAATAAAATTCAAGAAACGCTTTTTAAATTGTAATTAATTAAAAAAATATATTATTCAGTATAAGATTAAATTGTACCGAATTTAATTTAGTTTTTGGTGTTGTAGATTACCAAGAGCTGTTTTCTTCGGCTTTTTTTCCTCTCAGCCAATACCAGGGACGTTAGATTAAGTAATTTGTTGTCATATTTGATAATGACGATGACATAATAGAAAAGCGATGTCTACCGAGACAGTAGAGATTAAAACAAAATAAAAAATATGTAATTTATTGCATGACACTGGGTGCATTACCTAGTTTGTAACGTACCTAATGTTAAATTGTAGCAATTTTGAAATTTTTATTTGGTTTGCTATTTATTTTTAAAATGTACAATTTTACGTTCGTTAAGTGTGTGTAGTCACTTTATGACAAAATAAATAATTTCATGCAGTACTTAAATTTACAAATACAAAAGAATGCGACCAGTTTTAAAATTGGAATGTTTGATTTTTTTTTCTTATTGCCGGAAAAAGTCTACATTTTGAATAAGTGGTAGTTTCACTGTACTTTTTTTAAAGTTAAATATTTAGGTGCTGATTCAATAAATGTCCAGATTGTTAATTAGTTTATCAAAGACGTTCTATCAATTATTTTTAGCTACATAAAGTCAAATTGAGGATAATTTGATTCAATCTCACGGCTTTGATTTAGTTTGTGTTTATTATCTAAGATACAAACGGTGTCGTGGAAACCAAGTCGTAGAAAATGAAATACGCCAAAAGTTATTATTATAATATAAAAGATATTGTTATAATGATAAAAAAATTATTGCAATAACTGACCTCATCTGATAAAAATAAATGATTGTAAAAATCCTTAACAATGAATCGGTATTTATTACTAAATTTATACTTTGTTTTCTGTTTTAATAATCCAATATATTACTAAAGTACTAAAATAAAAAGCAATTGTATAATCTTGAAATAAATTTTATTTTCTGCCTACGCTGAAAGCTTTTGGTTTCAACTGTAAATTCTTTATTACTAAGTTTCACCTGTGAAAAGCTAACAGGCAAAAGGGATTATTTGCGATACTATTTAATCTACATATTTGTGGTCATTAAGAATTCTATGTAATATATATATTGTTACAAATTAATCAACTTGATTGTTTATTTCTATTATTTTGTCTTTGACTTTGTTGGATGTCAAAATTAGTTTGAATGATATTAGTTCAGTAAATTCTGGGGTAGACGCTTGCGAGAGGTGGGCGTGTAGTTACTAGCTAAATTGCTGTAATATTGTGATTACGTTAGTAGATTGTAGATTTAACGTAGAATCATTTTGTGTTTCTTGTTACAAGGAGTGTAATTTTGAATTTCGCTAGAGCTATCTCGTATTTTGACCGATGTCAGAAAAGGATACATATTGATGGGTGTTCCAATTTCGACGATTCCTTTTTCAATGGGAAGCTGATGGTTGTCGTGTGGTGTGGAAGATACGTTTCTGTGTCAGTGAGAAATTCATTATTAAGTGTTATAAGTAATGAAGTGTTATCAATTAATGAAATGGCTTATTATAAAGCAGAACAATATTTATTTCTCCATACGTGAACGTTTAATTGAGAAAAACTTTTAAAACACACGATAGTATCTAAGGAATGAAATTGCTTAATGTTGTTCGTTACGTTCAGCTCAGGTCGTTCCACGTTAAAGTAAAGGTTTTTTTTAAATAACTTTTATTCGCAGGAAAGAAGTTTGGAAATATGATATACAAACATAGAACTTTAATGTTAGTATATTACAAAAAAGACATTATCATTAGATCAATAAGAAAAGAAAATCTTGATATATAGCTCTTGAAAATACGAGTCATATTTTACACCATGTTTTCGAGATTGGCGGTTAGATAAATAATGGGACGTAAATTTACTCATTGCAAATAAATGCATAAACGCATTTAGCTTGTAACATACTACTGCTGGGCATAGGCCGCTTTCTCCATGTAAGGACTGGAGCTTAATCTACCACATTGCTCCCCTGCGGGTTGACGGATATGTACTATGAGTAACGATCTCTATCAGGTGTTTATGATAACAATCAGGACCGACGGCTTAACGTACTCTCCGAGACACGGTGGGAGACCCACGAGGACATACATCCATACCGGAAAGAAATATTTGTACAAATACAAATATCCATCCCGAGCGGGAATCGAACCCGCAAACCGCCAGTGTTTGCGGAGAATACTTGCTACACTACACCAAAGCGCTTGTTTAATAAATACTAATTAGAATTTAAAATATATTATTTTGAATTTACACTCAACTATAACATGAAATTTAAAATACCCCGTTACCTAGCCCCAGCTTTTGCAACTTTAGCTCTTGTTATCCGAGCCAGCTTTTGTTTCTAATTTACTATATATCGTTGTATCACAGCGTATGTAAATCGGGCAGTCAGGTTACGATTAAGTTTGGATACCCAAATACGGGGTTTATATGTTTAATCGGTTTGTTTTGAATCATTGAGAAGTTTGTATTTAATCTATAAATATATGGAAAAGGAGATATTGCTATAAGTTTAATATTTTGTATCGAAATAAGAATATGTGTTACTGTCGTTCGTTTTTAAAATAAGTCTAAGTCTTACAAGTATATTTTTTATCTATTTATCGTACAAGATATGAAAATAAAAACTTAATAGAAATATATATCATATCTCTGATTCAATAATCATTCATAAATAGTTTCTTAATAACAAGTAAAACTTTCACACATCATGAGAGTCGTAATTTAGTTTTATTTTACACGAAACTTCTAACAGTTATATTTAAATAGTCTGTCCATTCGTTTTTTTTTTTTTTGACAGTTCAAGAACATTTGAAATTAGTGACTCCCTCACATGTTACCAATTCGATTTAAAATAATAGTCAATTTTATTTACGAAGAATTTTAAATATATTTAATGAAATATTTTTAGTTTTAAATATTAATTATTCCTTTATTAGTTATTTTTTTTAAAGTTTATTTGATAAGTTTACTTGTTTTATTTGTATTCACACCCAATTACGTAGCTAGTTTGTTAAATATATAAAGAGGTAGATATGTGATTTTCCAAGTATATTTGCTCATAACTCCTAATATAAACTTGATTAAGACTTTAAAACTATTAACCACCCGTTTTAAAGTTGAATTTCACTAACGCGCATAGTGACATTTTAAGGCAGCCGTCAAAAAATAGATAAATAAATGAGCAGAGTTCTTGTTCTTTTACTCTTTGTTTGAAATGAAATTCCAAGATTACGACTTAATTCCTTGCAAATAATCAATCTTGGAGTCATAAATACTATTTTTATTTCCTTTTTTTAAATTATATTTATAAAAATAATAATTACATGACGTCAAATTATTTTTATCATATAATCGATTTATCGCACTTCGCGAACTGTTTCATAGTCTGTGGTTATTTGTTATGCACAGGGCACTTCATTACCCGTCAATAAAGTATGACATTACTGTAATTTATAGGCTGTCAAAAAGAAAATATTATATAAACGGTTTGTCAAGGTAATAGGTATACTTAAAAGAATAGGGTGTACAATACCTGTCATCTTTCTCGTTTTTCTGTATATCGAATATTTATACATTTAGACGTTATAGAATCCTTGCTTTGTGAATTTAGTTTTCGTATTTGTTACGTAACTATGTACATACATATTAGGTTCCCTTACAAAATTATACTTCACTGTCAAGCTTTGTTCAAAATTTCGGTTTGATGAATAGCTAATTAGGTTACGTCATAGTACAATGAAGTTATATGAAATACGTTTATAGCAATATGAATTTCCTATTTGGAATGCGAATACGTGGCAGGGCTTGTAACAAATTAATATTATTCAGTGCATATAAGTAACGAGAAATAAAACAGGATAATCTAAAATTATTATTAAATTATTACATATGTATTATAATTGTATATGACTGTCGTAAGGTTGTTCTTTGTTTCAAATTACTTTTTTGTTTTTCTAGATATATATGTTTTTTTTATACAGGTTCAATATGGCTCATATAATTTTATGACTGGCCTAATTGGGTCTATTACTAAGCACTTGCCAATAACATCTACTAAAATTGTAAATAAATCCACTGGATAGAATGAAAACATTCGGAGTAAACGTAACACATACTTTTTTATATCCTGACTCTTCAATATACGTCAATCCTATTCGCTTAGACGTGTTGGTCATCGATTCGATGCTCGCACATGAAAAATATTTTGTATAGGCCATATATATAAACTAAAATAGATTATAGTTTTATAATAAATGTCACTTACAATTCTAATAAATATAATATTATAAATTATAAAAATAAATAGTTAAGCTATATTTAACAGATAAATTACATTAAACTAAAAAAAAAAAACCTTAAGTATATACACATAATATAATAACTAAAAAATATTATTAAAAGGAGTCCCTTTAGGCAAGGTTCCGAAGATACTGGCAGCGTTCCCCCTTTGAATAGCTAGACTAATTCTTTGTCCGAAGTAGCTGCCAGCTCTTCGGTCTCCTGTGACGTCGACTAACCTTTTTGCTATTTCCTTAAATAGTGTTATAGCACCCCACGGACCCCACGGCCCAAGGGTCTCGACACCGAATGGGACAAAATCATATTCGGAGCCTAGACCCCTGTATTTGTCTGCTTTTGTTTTTTCAGCCGCTTCACAAGCCGCACCAGCTCTGTTGTTTGTTCCATGTAGATGGGAAGGGGCTAGCGTGTCTGAACAGGTTGCATCCCATACCAGCACCCGACCCATCTTCCATGGAATCAAACTCATACCGTCCGGTCTCTTGCCATCGTCTCTTGCAATACCAGTCGGCTCAAGTAGACTTGGCACGTTTACGGTGGCAAGGGACCGGCGTATGATATCGTTAAGTGAATAAGTGAAGCCATATATATTCGTTATGGTTTGAGTGGTTGTGGTTTTTTAGTGTGTCTGTGTCTATGTGTGTGTTTTTGCACAAACAAGCAACAAGCCAGATTCACATCTTACTGGTGGCCATTGATTATGAAACCTTTTTAATGGATTTATTAAATACAACACCTACTGTATTGCCTATTTACTGTCCGCAAAAATTGTATATATATATAGTTGAAGTTATTGTTATATCGTAATTTGATTGAAGAATGATTTTGACTTTAGTATAATTCAAAGCCATCCAAGCTTAATAAAGACAACTTTCGCTTCAGTGCTCTCCGATCCTACATTAAACATTGAATTCGGATCAATGTTCAGTTCAACTACTGCCTCTAAAATAACTTGTTTATTACAAACGGTTTCACAGTCAAATCCAATTTCACATTTACCTTTGAAATTTCCATTTTGAAATTTAACGGAGTTTCACTTCCGATAATTGATACAATTATAATGGAAATAATTTTAACTCATTTCCTATTATTATTTGTTTAGTTTTAAACAAATTTTATAAAAAACATTATTGATAATAACATTATTTTATTATTTTACTAAGAACTAAGAGGCCTTTTTTAAGTTCAATAGGAGAAGATTCTCAATTCGACTGTATATATTTTATGCGTGTTGCTTCGTATTTTTTGTAGCTTTACCAATTTTGAAAAAGATGGTGTTTGTAGTCTGGTCCCATTGGAGTAATCCCATTAAATTTGAACGAGTTCTGTTGAGCAATTTTTTAGTTATTCTGAATAATGTTTATTTTTAACCAACTTCAAAAAAGGAGGTGCTTACTTAATTCGACTGTATATTTTTTTAATGTATGTTCTGGGATAGCTTCGTCGTTTATGAACCGATTTTGATAATTATTTTTTTGTTGAAAAGGAGATATTCTAAGGGTGGTACCATGATAAAAAAACCAGGATCTGATGATGAAATCCCAGAGAAATTGAGGGAAACCCTTGAAAATCGTAGTGGCGACTAGTGCGTTTGTTTATTTTGTTTCGTTTACTTACGTTGTATTACTAGTCGATGTAATTGAAGTCGGTTTTTTTAGTTTGCTAGCAAACACAATTATATTATATTTGTTGATATAAACCAAAGTTGTTTTTTTGTTTGAGAACAAATATAATTAAAATTTAATTTTATTGTTTGTGAAAATGACGTAAAAAAATATTTTTGTGACTTTTATAAAAGGTAATACGAATGGTTCAAAAGATAGTGACGGGAATAGTGGCATTGCGTTGTTTAACCTACAAACAAAGGTATATTCAATTAAGTATTGGTCAAAATGTGTCTACGTCTGCCGAGCTTGTTGCTATGTATCGCTATCGCTTATATTAAATATTATTGGTCAGGTTAATAAGTAATTATGACAGACTCTATTTATCATTTAGTTCGGTGCATCTCGACTTTTCAATATATCACAGTTGCATATGATATGGTGGATGATCTTTTTAAAATAATAAACAGCGAAAAAACTATAAAAATTCAATTGATAGAACCACAAAGTGGCATATCGGTAAATGAAGGAGCTAATAGATTTACAAAGAGTGCAATATGCATCGGTGTACCTTTTACTTTAATGCTTCTTCGTGTTTTGTTGAATCCACATTGCCCAGATCAGTTTCTGTAGTTGCCTTACGTCTTGGATTCGGACACATACCTATAAATTGATTTTTGTATCTTATCGGTAAATCCAGTTCGCTGAAATGCACCGAATGTAATTTAAAAGTATACGTACGAGTATATTACAGCATTGTACAATATGTACGGATTCGTATACGTGTGCCCCCCCCCCCGTGTCACAGGGGGCCAGAATGGTGTATAAAGTTGTTAAATTAGCGTAGATAGTATTACATATTTTCGTAGGACTTATGAGGGCTGGATCGTCAAATTGACGAAACTATTAAGTATTTAAATATCTTCTTGTTACAGTTCAAAGATAAGCCTTATGATATAAGTATGTAATAAAGAAGGTATTCTAATAAAGGGTTCTGTTGAAATTCTTTGAGTGCGTAATCCTTAAAAGGATAGATAGTTGATAGCTACATAAAATGTGATCCTAATTTTTTAAACATTTTTGATACTTTTTCTAAAAAAGATATAAAGTGTATATTTATGACTTAAAATTAGACGAATTTCCATTTAAAATAAATGTTTTAAAACTAACTTGCATTATTTATTATACAAAAAAAATCTCCCATATACCTTCATACATAAACTTCATTAATTTCAACGACGAAATCAAATTGATAATGTATTCAACAGAACAGTTAACAAAAGAAGGTCATTACAATACAAATACAGACCAAAAATAAAAAATCAGCGAATGTTTGCTGAAAGTGAATTCAAAATAATGAAAGATTCCATTCGTTTTTGATTTGTGTTGAATGTAAGTAATATGAGCTTGTTTAATTAAACTCGGAATATTCGAAAGCATAGAGAAGGCAGAGAATAAAGCAACGGGTTTCGTTTTTCGTAAAAAGAGAAACAAAGTAAACGGTGTTTTTCGATGCTTTATAATTTTTAACACAAAGGAACAATATTAAAACAATGTATTTTAAACAGTTGTATTTTAATTTAAAATTCTATCTGTTCAGTATTCATTTTTAAAAATTTGTTAAAACTAAACTTGAGTATACTATTGGAAAACATGTGTAAACTGTCAGTCTGAGTTCTACAAAAATTATTCTTCTACATTTTTTATATTATTCCTTAATACGAAAGGATTAATATCTATGTAGGACAAAAGCCCCTAAAATTAATTAATTAAATTAATTAATTAAAAAAAACTATTGACCTCTACGGATCTAAATCCCAGACAGTCAAATTAATTCTCGTTATAAATAAAGCTTGCTTTATCTGCTAAACAAAATCAGTAGTATTTAATGTTTTGTCTAAACTAGAAAATTTCGGGTCTCAACAATATGGCATATTAATCAAACGCGAACTTTTACCACACTGTTCTGGTAAGTTTGATTTTTCGCTAACAAATTCGGCAACAGCTCTATTAGCCTTTTTTGTGAAGCTCCTTAAAAAACGCGGGTAGTACTAATTTGCTATATGTATACGACCATGTCTTAAAAGTTAAAATATCAACTCCTAAATATTTGAAAGTTCAAATTGTAATTACCATGTAGCAATAATTATGCCTTGTCCTTCTCCTACACGGAGAAAGAAGATATTAGTTGCCCTTCATATTTTCACGCTATAACTCAACTACATCGTTTTAATTTCTGTATTTGTAAAAATTTCGATTATAATTTGTTGTCCGATTATAATATGTTGTGATGTTCTAAATATCTAGCTATCTGTGTACCAAGTTACATTACAATCATTCTATAATGTTTGCGTGAAAGAGTAACAAACACCCAGCCATCTATCGAATACGAGATTAATTAATAAAGATAAACACTATACTGTGCAATACCTCAAATTTAAATCCAATCATATTTGATAACGTAATTTAAGTATACTTATTTATTAATTCTATTACTTGTTCTAAAATTTCTTTCCACGTAAACGTTTCAGCTTAGATTGAACATTAAATGTTAGTTAAAAAATGTCGTCCTTTAGTAGCTTTAAGTTTGAAGTACCTTGAAGTCAGATAGTATTTTGTTTTCAAACATTACATAAGTCTTATGCTTTTGTAGTCTCGTGAAGTGCTATTTATTCCTTTGCTGCAGGGTAGCCATATTTATTTTTGTCTATTTCAACCTATTCTAAATTCGCCATTAGTAGTGTTGAAGGTACTAAATATATTTTCAGTAAAATAAATGTTCGATTATGCGATATATTTAAATTCGTTGAAAGGGAAGTAAATCTGTCTAGCTAACCTTTATTTCAGTGCCTATTAGTCAAAATTATCAATAAAAACATTTCAAGTGTTGTGTTTATTGTATCGATTATTTGTTATTCGTGTATGCTTTTTAGCTGATTTGTTAATTGTTAACTGTGGGAAACTTTATTGGTTTGTGTATTAGCTGTATAAGTTTAATAAATTGTTTTATTGTTGTAGTATTTGTTTCCAAAATAAAATAAAATAAAATAAAATTTTCTACATCAATTTAATTGTATAATATTTGAAAAAAAAAAGAATTATCATGTCAAGAGATCTGATGATTGACGATGTAAAGAAACTTTTTTAAACTTTAGGGAACATTGTTTAAAAGACCAAAAACTTATTATGGAAACTCTCCTTAAATAATTTCAATCGCCAAAGAAGCAGCAGAAATATTACATGCTATCATTTATTTATTTTTAAGGCAGTTAACAGAATGGCTGTGTTTTATGTAAGAGTTTACTGATAAATAATGAATGAATTCATATATTTATTTATGAAATAAAGACCACCAACAGAATTACACGTAAAAAATTATTACTACTTTAATAATATAGATAATACGACAAAAATGAGGCGGAAATTGAGCCCACGATTCTAGAGCTGAAAGTAAGATGTAAACTGCGACATCGAGTCAGTTAACTTAATGTACTGATAAAAATATTAATAAAAAATCTGGGTCCCTGTATTATGAGGAAGACTGAGTTCACTTAACTTTATGAAAAATTCTTAGACATTGTTATTCAACGTTTGCGAACCGGATAGACCGGAACTTTGTTAAACAGAGTTGTAAAGAATATTTGACATAAGTTGGGCCTTGATTATGTTCATTCTGTGTAAATTTCAAAAGTTTTTGCTTATATACAGACATTCTTAATACATCCAAAGAAAATGGTGTATTCTAAGTTGATATTGATGCAAAATTCGTCCTAACTCGTTTGCTTAAATAAACCACCCCAAAGGAACAGTGCCACCATATTTGTTATTTTAAAAATCATAAATATTGATATTAATAGTTTTTCTTATAAACTTTAAAAATATCTAAGATTTTATTTTTGTGTTACCCACATTAGGAACTCTAAACATTTTTGAATATCATATCAAAAATTGACCGCTCCAGCGGGGTTCGAACCCGCGTCTCCGACGTACCGTGTCGGCGCTCTAGCCAATTAAGCTATGGAACGATACACCCGCTCGAGCGAAATTTTCGATATGATAATTTTAAATTACGGTTTAAGCGAACCGTGGCGCCGTCTATAGTGAGCTCTTTACAGAAACCCGTAACTATTCAAAGTTTCATATTACAATGAAAATCTTTGACAGGAGACGACACCGTGCTATTTTTAATATCTAAGATTTTATTTTTGTGTTACCCACATTAGGAACTCTAAACATTTTTGAATATCGCCGACACGGTACGTCGGAGACGCGGGTTCGAACCCCGCTGGAGCGGTCAATTTTTGATATGATATTCAAAAAAACTTTAAAAATGTCGTAATAGCCAGCAATATAAATTCCTTCTACAGTTGTTACTAAACATGTACGATATTAATGTATAACAAGAACGTTATTAAAATTTACATAAATATGAAAAATAGCAAAGTGCATTAAAATTGTTTAATTAATTTAAGCTATTTCAGGACTTAAAATATGTTTAAGAGTATTCTAGATTTCTTAATACTATATACGTATTGATGATAAGTAAGAGTCTATTACAAAAAAAAAATCTTAGATGCAGAATATAAGACAAAATGATATAAATAGTGTATTAAAAGCTGAGAGTTGGAGTATTTATTAAAAAAAATTATCATAAAATATTGGTATCAAGTATTTGAAATTTGTATTCATTATACAAAAGTTTAAACTATTTCATGTTAGGAATCATATACGCACACATATGTACGTAAGTGCGAAATGAAATTTTCATTGAAATTTAGAAAGACGAAAGATGCATTATTTAAAAAATATATAATTACGAAATAAATGTTAAGGTTACGTTTAAAACAATTTTTTATTTTGTAAGTGCTCATTTTGGATTCGCTCACATATAAAATTGATACGTGTAATTAATTTGTGTTTACTTACTTGAAACACATTGACTGTCTCAACGTAAAAAAGAAATACTAATTTTGTAGTTTCACCAAATTTTAGTGCACTTTAATTACCAATACGCTACGAAGCAGCGTTGCTGATTAAGCCCTTGTACTTGTACCGAAGGAGAAATTTAAGTGTACCTATGTTCAGCATTAGACCAATAAATGAACGAACTTTTTTATTTATTTCCAATTATTCAAACTCGTTGCGTTTGGTAACCAATTTAGTATATCTACATTCTGAATGAATACATTGGCTTTGATTCTGGTAAAAATTGTGAGATTATTTATTCATTGTAAATTTATCTTTTTCTTTTCTTTAAAAAAAATGTAAAAGATAAAATTTGTTTAAGCTATAATATGTAGGTTAGGTGTATATGTTTGAGATAGTTTGTGTGTGTTGTGTTGTGTAACATCAATCTAAAAATAAAACACTTTATAATAACATCAAAGTTTATAACACAAGAAAATATTTTTAGCATAAAAATTCAAATAAATAAATCCATAAACTGCATTTTTTAATTTCAGGGAAGCAAGAATGCGAATTGAAAATAAGAAAAGAATAATGTTACTTACATTTTTCATAAAAAATATCACCAAATCCTTTTCTGAAGGTATTGTCTGCAACAGCATCTGTAACAATGGCGAGAAAATGAATTACTAACGCGTCCAAGTAAAAAAAAAAAACGAGTATAAGAGTATTTTTCACAAAGTTGATTACTTCTGAATATGATTTAAATTCATAATAAAATATATCTCCATATACAGTGTCAAATCGATTCAATTTCTAATTTACGAGTTCTGTATTAATTACCTACGTGCGTTTGAATAGGGTATTCGATCTTGTCATTGTTATGTATAAAACAATTGCTTTGTTTCTTAGATTATAATTATAATCAATTTTCGTACGTTTAGGAACTTCTCGTAGGATATACAATTTGATTTGATTTACAGTTAATCGATTACTCTTGTAATTGTTTAGCTTTCAAACGAAATTTCATACTTTATTCTTTTTTCCAAAGGAGGTTTTATATTTATTTATAAGGACTTTATAAGTAAATTGAGTTTTTTGTTGTGTTGAATTTATCAATTTAAGATCAAACTGTAAGTACCTAGTAAGTAAGTAAAAATGTTAAATCGTAATAATATTATTATTTAATTGTTATTGATTAAATTTATGAAATATAACTTTTTTAATTTTTAGAACTAATGTCACATACATAAGTATATTTATAAAACAGATGAATTAAAATTTCAAAGATTTTTTTTTCACAGATTCACCTTGAAACATTTCACAGCAGAGCAGCATGACTTTCTCCGTGAAGGAGAACGATTGAAGCTTAATCCACCACGCTGTTCAACTGTGAGTTGGCGGGTATATATATACGAGTATAGCATATATTCTATGAGTAACGATCATTATAAAGTATTTATGATAACAACAGTTTAACGTGCTCTCCGAGGCACGACGGGAAGACCCACAAGGACAGACATCCAAACCGTAAAAAATATTTGTACAAATATAAGTATCCATCATAAGCAGGAATCGAACCCGCAAATGGTCAAAAATAATTATATGTTCAGTAAAATTTTCTTTACATAAAAACGGAAAAGTTTCAAAGCTTCTCATATTTCAATAAGTATATTTTCTTCACCTTGAGAAAAATTACAATTTTTCAAAAATTACATCAGACCCTTTTTCGTTCTTTGTTACCCTGAAATTTCACTCTATTATTTTTTCTATTAATTACTTTGTTGAAAGACATATCGACTATCGAATATAGGCGAATAATAGGTCAGCGTTAATGTTTTTCCTATGAAATTGCACCTTTTTTCTTGAATCAAAATATGAAAAATGTTTTTGCTATAAACCCATTTTATTTTATAGATAGATAGATGGATAGATAGATACTCTTTATTGTACACAACAACAATACGGATAATATATGACAATGGGCGACGACGTAGAGGATTGACAAAAAGATCGCCGGAGAAAGACCAAAAGATCAAAAGTCCTAAGATAAGGTATCGAATTGAATCGCCTTAACAAGGCTTGTACTAATAATATGTATAAGTATAAAAATTTTACAAATTTTACAGATTTTTAGAAACAGATTTCACATACAAGGACTAAAATATGAAAGAATGTAAAAAAATATCTCAGAGCTGCAAATTTTTGTCCAAATATAACAACTAAACTATAAACAGTTATCACTTCACCTGAATTTTTAAAGCAGAAAGGCGTTTTTATGACGAAATGGGATTGTATGAGTTTCAGAAGTTTAACGAGAATTGAGATTAACTTCATCGTTTTAATTAAATTGTTCATAGTCAATGGACTACACAAACACCCAGATCACGGCAAAAATCTGCATGGCCAATACAAATGTTTGCCATGTGCTACAATGTTGCTATGGATCTAACTCGCAACCGCCAGCGCAATAGCCACAAACCAGTACTGTGTGACCGTTGCGCCAACGCGGACGCAGTAGAAGTCGGTTAAGAAAAATAAATTCAGTCTTCGAAAAGCGAGAAAGTAAAAAAAATTCCATTCCTTCTTAAAAATAAACAATAGAAATATATTTTATTTCTAATGTTATCTAGCTACATATATTTTCTATTCTATACAGCTGTGTGAACGAACGGATATTAGTAATAGGCTTTCCACTTCCTTTATATCACATTGAATCACAGTTTTTCCGATAATTCAACAAAATTGAAAATATACGAGTACATATCTTAATGTGTTGCTTACTTTGAAATTCCATGTAAAAATTGTTCTAAATGCACGAAACTTATACTCGTACATTTTTTATAATTGGTCATTTCTCAGTATACTAATTTCAAACTTTTCGGGTAAATAAATGTTAATAATTACTTGTTAAACATCTCACAAAAGTAAAGTGGCTTAACCCCCTATGAGGGTGACATATTCAGTGAATGAATAAACCCTCTATAAATAAATAAAGATTAAAAAAAAAAGTTGCTTAACATATAATGTCGAGTATTAAACTATTTTTCGAAGCGAGTACTTTTATTCTTATTATATATTTTCTCCGGTGTCTAAAATTATGTTTGGACATTACATTACTTTCAGTTAAATGAATTTACATTTCGTTTAAACAACACTGTATTGCGTAGATTATTACATAAATAAATATTTATCTCAGTACATTTTGTGACGCCACAATAAGCGATGGATTCAAAATATTTGTATATTTGTGCTTAAATCAGCGTAAACTTGTTTATGAATATTGATCAGTTGAAATACAACAAGTTATTATTTTCTTACTGTTAAAGTTTTTTTTTTTGGTTATTTTTTACTATTATAAACGAGTAGTGTTATACACATAGTTGATAAACCTTTAAACAAAACAATAAATTTAGCATCTAAAATAAATGTCTATACAATAAATGTTTATTACATAGACTTTTAAATTTTATGTTAATAAAACTCTATTTAAACAACTGGTTACTTGTGATCACCGCTTGGGTCGGAGATCGAGTTTATTGAATCAACTGAGTAAATTTATTTTTGAGTGGTTAAATAACTGTTAAACTTACTTATCATTCGAAAAAGCAACACTAATGATTTTAAGATATTTTTTATGTATATTAAAATACAAAGAGCTATTTGATTTTAATTACAATCCAGATTTCAGTTGAATATGGAATGACAATAATACATTTAAAAAAATGCTTCGATATTGAAATCGTTTTCATTGTTAAAGGTAAAGAAATTAAGAAATTGTGTTAAATTTCACACAAAAGATATAAGTGAAGAGTTATTTACAAACCCGTGAACCAGTATTGTAAGAGGAATCGTTGTAATCTTAGGGTTAATCCTTATGTGGGGATTTAGACCAAAATGGTGCTATCCATTAATCAAGAATATTGTCATGTATTGTGTACAAGAGGTTTACAAGTAGACTAACAGGTGTATTGTTCTAATCAACTTAACGTAATTTTTAAATAGAGGTAAGCGTTTTAGGACGTCTATGCAAAATTTTAGAAATTAGACATGCATATACCCAATAAAAAATTTAGAAATATAAAATTATTATTGTATGATAATGTTTACTTTTGTTGGAATTGTGTATGAATTATTTATTTATTTTATACTTTATTGTACACCACAAATACACAACAAAGCATAAAGATAGTTACAGAATGTGAAGCGGACTTATGACTAATTAGCCATTTCTTCCAGATATCATCATTATCATTTCAGCCTATTACAGTCCACTGCTGGACATAGACCTTCACAAGTTCGCGCCAAAAATGGCGTGAGCTCACGTGTTTTGCACATAGTCACCACACTGGGCAGGCGGGTTGGTGACCGCAGGGCTGGCTTTGTCGCCCCGAAGACGCTGCTGCCCGTCTTCGGCCTGTGTATTTCAAAGCCAGCAGTTGGATAGTTATCCCACCATCGGTCGGCTTTTTAAGTTCTAAGGTCGTAGTGGAACTGTGTTATTCCTTAGTCGCCTCTTACGTCACCCACAGGAAGAGAGGAGGTGGCATGTTCTTAATGCCGTAACCATACACCTTCCAGACAACCCAGACATAAAAAGGAAAGTTATTATCTAAATTGGGTAGGTGTTGTAGATGTATAATAAACTACATAAATATCTACATTCTAATACTTATAATAGAAAATACATCCATATATAAAAAGAAGAATAAAAATAAACTATATAGTCTAATCATAAATTAATAGTATGTCTGTACTATAATATTATAAAGTGAAAAGATTTGATTATTTGTTTGCATTGAATAGGCTCCGAAACTACAGAACCGATTTGAAAAATTCTTTCACTGTTGGGAAGCTACATTATCCGCGGGTGACATAGGCTATATAATATATTTTCAAAACAATTAGGAAAAACAATATTTTGAAATTTTCTTAAATAGTCAATGTCGATTTTTACAGAATTATATATAAATCTAAATTAAATTCGATTCGAATCTAAATTTAATTCGAAAAGAGCATGATATGATTTTTATATAAAAAATTGAAGCTCTTTGTAGCTGTTAGTAAAATTTTGTTTTTTGTATAAAAAAAGTGTAAGCACCAATTTCATATTATGGTATACTTTTCTATACCATCTTGAATTGGTAAAGAAAGATAAAACGAAAGTAATTCAAAGCCAGGCAACATGTTTCTCTCGGGAAGCGATATCAGTCACAAGTTGCATACGAAAACGTGACTGGAAACTCGAAGATTCGACTAGTATTTTAGGAACGATATTTTATAACCGAATGCCGTTTTCTATAGTAATGCTAACTAACGAGCATACGGGTCACTCTAATCACTACTTTGTTAGCGTTCTCATCTATAGTAGAAACGGAATCACAAAGTCATTGCTGGCTTTAACAAGAGTTAAGCTGTGCAAATGTTACTGGGAATGTAAAGTTGTTTGATTGAGGATAATCCAGTTTCCAGTTCTCCCATTCACCCTACGGAATGAAACTATGGTTGATAATTGGCGTCGATTTTCAAGAACAGTGGTTTGTACCTCAGTTGAGTCAGTGAAACCTTACCCAAATAAATAGATATAGAGCTGAGCTGCAGCATATTATGTAACTAGGCTCTAACAACATACGTTTCAGTGAATTGATCCCATCTATAATAATCGTGTTACATAGAACAATTTACTATGAAGTTGCATACTGTCGGTATTTAGCTTAGTAGCTCTTAATTAGAAGATACTGATATCTAAGTAAATTCGTTAGACTATGTGTACACCTATAAATAGCATACTGAATGTAATTATTGAAATAATAATAATAATAAATTTCTTATTCGACCAAATACTGTACAATTTTATAATCCGCCAAACTGCGTGACAGTTTATCGGCGGAATTAATGCTTGTCAACATATAATTATTATACTGGTATAATATTCAATTTTTTTTACTATACATACATTTATCATAAAATAATCTATATCTATCATAAATTATAATAAGCTATAATTTGAATTAAATGTGTTATTTCTATATTAGAAAAAATATAAAACAAGTTGATTAATCAAACAGTGTTATACTATTCTTCTTTAATTAAAATGCTAATAATTATGATGTCGAGCGTAGCTGGAATTATATTTTTCATAATTTGACACAGCTAGACTGAGGACCTAAATCTAACAGAAGATCACAGCTAAATAATACGATTACTGCTTGTGAATAAGGTAGCTAGCGCTGAAAATTTGTTGTGTATAACCATAATGTATGAATATATAGTGTATAATATCTATTTTAAACAGGTCATAGCGTTAGTTGGTTAATAAAATATTATAATGACAAAGAAATTACATCCTTTAATAATACAAAATGAGCATTTATTTATAGGTAAGTTGTTACGAAGACGTTATTAATAGGCGTTAATAAATATATTATAAAACAGAGTGGTCATAGATTAATTTTTGCTCTCAGCTTCATTTAGAACATAATAATGAAGCAGTTAATTTCTTGTTAAATATCATTTAGACACAATCCATTAAGTAATTCGTTTCACATTTCTACGGGTACGGTTATGTATTTACTCAGTGTGTTTACATAAGAAAATATTAAATAACGTTTATTTCAGACGTCAGCTGCTTTATTATTCCGTTGGTCGAAAAACAGAAAGGCAGGTTTTAATATAGCATATAACGTACGTTCGTTTCGTCGAAAAGGGGATTAAAATTGGAATCCATCAAGAAGATTATCAAAACGTATTGAAAAACTAACTAAAAATTTTAGACTCCGACCATTTTCGATTACACGTACACGCGGATGATATTGGCTTTGTATATAACAATGGTTTAGACGGGTTAGCAAATGCATTTTTTTTTTACTTTACTTCTTTGAAAATACGAAAGTACAAAGCTGGAAATGTCATTATAATGAAACAATTTTTACGACAAGGTTTTTGTTAGTTATGCG
Organism: Melitaea cinxia; assembly: GCF_905220565.1. Classification (NCBI taxonomy): domain Eukaryota; kingdom Metazoa; phylum Arthropoda; class Insecta; order Lepidoptera; family Nymphalidae; genus Melitaea; species Melitaea cinxia. Next base: position 6,694,399 of record NC_059409.1, on the reverse strand, counting down.
GTTTAGAAAGAACGAAGCTTTAAATTGTTTTTTTTTTTTTTTTTTAAATAAAAGTACGGATCAATTAGTTAACAAATTATTTGTTCGTTATAAATACATTAAATAAGTTTCTCGCACGTTTTAAAAAAATCTGCCGTCATGAAATATTTTATAGTAACACATAGCATATAACCATTTTTACACCACCACTACTACATTCAAAAATTAATAGGTATTTAAACATGAATAGGACTGGTCTATAAACAAAGAAAGGTCTCAACTTCGAATGAGTTTAGTTTATTAACGTCATACAAAGTTCAAACAACAGTGTCTATATCAATTTGGAAATTAGAAGCTGTCACAGTTTAAGAGTATCATGCCAATTAGAAGTTTCGTATTAATAAACAATAAAGATTTTTTGTTACTTGTAGTTCAAAATAAGCAATGTAGCAACAAATTTTAATGGTAATTAGATATTGATCCAACTTGTAGGTGCCGTTCAAAAACCGTAAAATTATTAAATTAAATTTACATTACAATAGGTTGGGGAATAAGTTCGTTACGATTTATATATATTCTTGTTTTACTTTTTTTTGTTATTTACATAAAGAAAAACATATAAAGAAAGTCGATTTTTTTAAGTAATTTAATACTGTATTAATTTTTAAGCCTATTTATCAAGTCGGTAAAAATCAACATACAGCTTCTCAAAGTACTTTAGAAGGAGAAGAATGGCCGTAAATTGGTCAAAAAACGAAATGCAATCTTAAAAAGATTCTCAGTCATCTTCATTCAATGGGATTTTCCAAAAAAATGGGAGTCTGGGTGCCTGTTGAGCTTAAGGAAAACCAACACAAAAAGTTACCTTCAAATTGCTTCTCAACATCTCACCCGCCATCGAGCAAGAAGCGGTCATAAACAGCGCATTTTATACCGAATCATGACGGGAAATGAGAAATGGTATTTGTAAATAAACATAAGCAAAAAAGCTGTGGCAAGTTCAAGATGGACCGTCAAACCCGAGATTTAAGAGTGACCTCTATCTAAAGAAGACCATGATCTGCGTTTTGTGGGACTGGGAGGGCATGCTGCACTGGGAAATGCTCGAAAAGAATACCACGGATAAGAGCACAAACAAGAGTACAAAAGCTTAAATAATAATAATAATAATAAATAAATATCTACACAATACACACGGACGTCTGTTCCTAAAGTAAGCAACTTAATGCTTGTGTTATAGGTAACAGCCAACTGGTATAGCTACATATTTTTTTTTCGATAAACATACTTATAAATAATACATATATAAATATATAAATAAATATATATTTTACACCCAGACTCAGGGTGGGAATCGAAGCCACAACCCCCGGAGCAGAAAGCAGGGTCACTACAATCTGCGCCAACGGGCTACTCGAAATGGTAGTTTCTTCAGCATCTGCCGTATTATCCAGACCTTGCACTTACAGATTACCATCTTTTCCGGAGTATCTTACCTTTGACAATGAAGAAGGCCTTAAAAATTGGTTCAACGACTTCTTGGATACCAGACCGACCGATTTTTGGCGGAACGGGTTCGGCAAATTTGTCGAGGGTTTAAAATGATTGATTTTTGTTTAAATAAAAGTCTTTGCTAAAAACGCTACGCAGTTATTCCCCAGCCCAATAATTTACTAGTGTGGATAGAATTCTAAAAGTCTATTCAATATGTTTGGAGCTTATTGTTAATATATTAGACTTTCCTCTTTACATTTTGCACCTATATGTATTATATGCATCATACTCGAGTATATTATGCAGCTAGAGGCGTGAGGATCAGCATCATACGAGAGATTCATGAAAACTTCTTTGCGAAACGTGACCGAAAGCAGAATTAGCCTCTTGTTGTACCATGGAGATAAATGGCTTACTTTGAGAATAGCAGAGAAATGTTATTATGCTTGCAGTGATATTTGCCCAGCACTTAAGTAAACATTCTTATAAATTTTTCACGAGTTTGCTTAGTTTTAAGAGCAATTTATATTCTGTCTTTTCAGTCGCCTTAGAATCTTAGAGCTTAATACCGAAATATATACTAAATTGTATTTTTTTATAGGAAAAATTAATTTTATATTAAAAATAATTAGGATATTCATATATAGTTTTTTTTTTCGATAATGGTTACAATACAACCATAATATAATAGTAGTATAATTAACACTATGGTCATTTGCTTGTAAAAACAGGAATGTTAACATAATTTTATTTGCTCGTAAACGAAAAAAATACCGACTTCAATTACATCGGCAAGTAATATAACGTAAGTAGATGAAACAAATTAACAAACACTCTAGTCGTCACTACGATTTTCGAGGGTCCCTCTTGATTTCTCTGGGATTCCACCATCAGATCTTGGTTTTACTTATCATAGTACCCTTGGGATATCTCCTTTCCAACAAAAAAAGAATAATCACCATGTGTTCTTAAACAATAAGTTATCCTCGAATATACATAAAAAAAAAAAAAAAAAAAATATATATATACGGTCGAATTGAGTAACCTCCTCCTTTTTTGAAGTCGGTTAAAAAAGGGATATTATATAGTAAATTTCTGAATATCCTTTTTAAAATAATTTTTATTTGGCCAGTTAAAAGTTACGGATACATAATCACTACATAGTATAAAACAAAGTCGCTTTCTTTGTCCCTATGTCCCTATGTATGCTTAAATCTTTAAAACTATGCAACGGATTTTGATGTGGTTTTTTTTAATAGATAGAGTGATTGAAGAGGAAGGTTTATATGTATAATAACACATTAAATAGTGGAGAAATACTGTTATTTTTGAGGTTTCCAATGTGATGAATTTATTTCTTCAAACGTTAGTACATAATGACGACATGATGTCGTAAATAATTACATTATTTTATTATGTCGTAAATAATTACATTATATTATTTTTTCCGTTTACATTGCAAACGCAGCCTGAACCCTACGAGATTTATCAAAATAATGGTACTAAGTATTGTACACATTGAAAAAGTCTACAGAAAACTCCGCTATGGTATATGTCTATCTCTTATGGATATGCTACAATAACATTTTTTTGTCATTTACTTTTTACGACAAATAATGGCTAATTTTCAAAGCGATTTTAACCAATACAGCATTAATCCTTATCTTATTAAATACATTGTTGATTTAATATAGATCTATATGGCTCTTTACAACATATTATTTGTGGCGACATCTACCGCGCGAAATACGAACGACTACAAACTACGTAATTAGAGAAAACTGACGTATGCTACATCACGCTATCAGAGTTTTCAAAGTGATTAAGTATATATACAAGATCCCGACAACAACCGTCGGGGCGTTAGCCCGCCAGACACAACATCACGTCTGGTCGGAGGATCCTCCCTTTTCGATGGCGGAGGTGATTCTTCACACTACGTTTCTCACACAAACTCCTAAACTGGTGACCCCGACGTAATTCTTCACACTCCCAAATATTTAAATGAATATTTTCGAAGATATTAGAGATTTAAAAATTGCGGGACGTAGCGTTTGCGTCGGTTTCGGCCGGCTTTTACTCTAAAGTTAACGCGTGCGGGCCACGGGCAGTAATGAATAAATCAAAACTACTGGATCGATTTTAATTATTTTTTCAGTGAATGACAAAGGCTATAATTATATTTTATACCCGTGCGAAGCCGGAGTGGCTCGCTAGTTATAATAATAAATAAATAAAAAAATAATATCGAACAACACAAGCGACAACATTGACACGTAACGAAACTCAAAGCGAGTGGAACAAGTTTCACTTTTCAGACGTGCAAACAATTCATTCACATGTTACTTTCGTAATTGGAGTTCTCATATTTTGTTAAAAAGGTTCTATTTTCTTTTGCTTAATATACTAGATTTATGCTTTATGTTTTGTAATTTTTGTTTGAAATATTTTTCAGTAAATATATTCTACTAAGCTGTTTTTATCCACCAGCCCGTATTGGAGCAGCGTGGTGTTTTAAGCTTTGATTCTTCTCCTACAGTTCGAAAGAGCCCTGTGCCCAGCTGTGGGATATTAAAGGCTGAATCACAAAACTTTCTTTGGCATCAAACCCGACGTAGCAGTTATTTAAAAAAAAAACAGTAACTTGATTCCTGCTGTTAATCGTTAGTGAGTTACTCAAATGTCTTTCATTTCCATCATAAAACAGCTTTAACATTTGCTTTTTTGTAACACACAACATGTGGTGACAATATTTTATTTTTAAATTTTTAAGAATAGGTTAAAAATATTTTTTTTAAATCAACTCTTACATACTTTTCAATGACGACGTTAAAGACAAATTTATAGCCTTTATTTAACGAATAACGTTACACTTAAAAGGTTTTTTACTTTGTTAAAAAAAAGGATTTAACAAAAAGTATACTTAGCCCGCGTCTCTAATTACCATGTTTAATTTTACGCATATTTTTTACAAAGCGTTGAACAAAATACATAGCCGTCTACGGCTTAATGAAAGTACGAAGGAGTCGTTCTTTCTAATAAAAATATTCTGCTTTTACAACAAGCCAAAATTAATTAGATTACGTCAAAAGTTTTAAGCCTGTATACGTGTCAGTTTCATTATTATGTCAGGCGATATGCTGTCAAGTTGTTCTTGTGGTGTGTATACAAGATGTAATATAAGTTATGTTACACTATATTTTTAATTAATTTGATGGTATATTGATATACAGATATGAAATGTCATATGTTATTTTAACTGTTTTAAATATTGATACCATTCATCATATTCATACATCAGTGTATAAATTGGTTATATCAATTTATATTTATAACTCCAAATATGTGTTAATATACGTTAAAATGGATTCAAAATAGAATTGATTATTAGTCAGCTATAAAGCAAAACGAAGGAAAAGCTAATTTTCTTCTTAAATAATTACTGATATTGTAAAATATAATTGTATAATAAGTAGGTATATAAAATATTATGATAATAAAATTGTGTTCATTCCTGTTCTTGTACTTACTCGAGTAGAAATTTTTTGTGTTCCTTAGAAGGACCGGGCCGGGCAGGCCTGATCCGGATCGGATAAGGTATGTAACGCAGAAGATTTGTCTGGACCTGATCAGGATGAGATGAGAATTCCTGATCTCTAATCCAGATCAGGAAATCTCATCTCATCTTAGAGATCAGGAATTCTCATCTCATCCTGGTCAGCCGGTTCGGACCGGTCCTTTTAAAAAACACGAATGTATATTTTTGAAAAAATTGTTTAATAAAAAAAAAGCGAATTGATATTATAAATATGTTAGTTAACATAATTATTATGATATTTATTTCCGTTTATTTTTTCAATGTATTATTTATTTATATTTTTATCTTAAATATTAATTATTTTTATTTATTTTTATATTATTAATTAAATTTTATTTATCAACATCTAATAATTAACTACTAATTAACTACTTCCTACTACTTACGCCTGCTCCACTGTGTAGAAATGGATTCCCTGCTAGACTGTCCTGATAACTGTATATATACTAAGTGCGCTTAAAAACATTGATAGCGCGATTCAGGCTCAGTTCGCGTAATTTCTTTCAGGCTATCCTGATCTGGACCGGACGCGGTCCTGATCCAGTGTGCCTTAGCATTCTTGATTATATTTTACATCAGGCTCTCCTTATCTGGGCCGGACCGGCTGCTGATCCAGTATGCCTTTCCATATTTGATTATATTTCACATTAGGCTATCCTTGTCTGGACCAGACCTGGTCCTGATAAAGCTTGCCGGATCTGGCATGCCTCATTCTATCATGATCCGGTCCAGATACATGATCTGGTTGAGCCTGACCTTTTTTCTAGTCGGGTATATTTATTTAGACTTGTCTAAAGGAATGAGAAGGGTCAAAAGGATAATTTTTAAAGGTTTATATTTTAGTTAGATTAATTAACCTTTCCTACTCTATTGTATTAATTATTCATTTATAATTAATTAAAATAAATACAAATATGTACAATATACATTTATTATCAGATTTACGTAAATATGATGTAATGACTATGGGTAATCTACTAAGTGTCTAGAGATGTTAATCGTTGAATTTGATGTAACCACATGAGAAGTCAATTTACAAACAGTTAAGAGCATATACGGGGCTTAAGATATTCCAATCACCGCTATTACACAAACCGTTTGTACACGAGCTAATTCTGCATGTTTTGAACATTCCTAATTAAACACATACGTGGCTTTGAATGTTTTGGTAGAGTAATTTAAATTTAAACCACCTTGTTTGGATATTTCATTAGTATTCAATATTGAGTTTTCGTGTTTATTTAATATTAAATTTTATACTATATACAATGCTTTTCAGGGTTAGTTAATTTGTTGCAGATTTTAATATAATATTCTTTTTATGGTCTTCCTAACAACTATACGATGTATAATTGAGCTAAATTAATTAGTTAACGTTCTTAAAGAAACTCTTTAAGAAATCGAAATAAAATGAGTTTTTGGTTTTAAGAATTTTTGCTAAAAAACGGAATTTTTCATTCTCTTAATTTTGGTTTGACAAACTCTCCATCACAACGGACATTCCTAGTCAAATTAAACGAAGGTGCTTTCTGCATCATTTACGCTGGAATATTTCCATCCAATTTCAAATTTAGGCTTGTGCATTAGCACAGTCCAGTGCATAGTGCATTGTTTCGAATTTTTTGCACTTTTTGCAGTGACGATATTGGATTTTACTGTAACATCGTTCAAAAAACAACGACTGTATTTACAAATTCTATAGTTCCACTGTGGCACAAGCGCTGTTGCAACAACCAGAAGGGTTTAAACAATGGGGAAGAGGTAAAACATATCGTTTTAAAATAATTCCGTAGTTAAGAAGTATATCTTATTATACTATGTTATACTCTTGTTGAATTGACACTAAATAAAACTTGATATTATTGAGATTTAATATCAAGCTAAAAATTGTTAGCGTATAATTTGAGTTCAGTAAAAGAAAGTTGAAGTTTAACTGAGTGGTTACGGCGGTAAAGAATATAACTAACCTAACCTAAAATTTATAGCAAAGAACAAATCAAATAAAAAAAAAAAACAACCCATAGAGATTATGTTTACTTTCGGTCCGTAATTTTTTAACAAAGGATTCAATGAACTACATGTACTAGGTACAGTCAATATTACTTACGTACGTTAATTTATAGTATTTCATACTGTACAGTATAATAAGAGGCATGCCTGTAATTTTCTAATGTTGAAAATAAATATAAAATTAATACATTTAATTAAATATGTATGTTGGCATTTTTGTTCAATTCTAACAAAAACAAAGTGTCGGATGTATTATTTTCTGTTTAATAAACATTTTTTTGTAGATTACTGTTATAATAGAATGGCATAATGCTAGATAAAATGAATATGCTAAACCGAGTTCAAAGCTTTGTCTTTTGTTAAACGATTGTATGTAGTTATGGAAGAGAATTAAGCACAATTATTATATTTTAAATGGAAATTCAGAATTTTAAAAGTTTTCCTGCTTTCTAAGAACATTATTATATATACATACAGTATACTCATATGACTTTGCGGTTACAGTTTTCTTTCAAAAGGTAATACTCGTATATAGAGTTCTAATCAGTCAATTACAGTTCGCAATGTAAGGTTCGAGAAAATAAATTTAGTATTATTGTGCTGTATTTTAGTATACAAATAATTGTATTTGCTCGCAAATGAAAAAAAAAACCGACTTCAATTACATCGACGTAGATCGACGAAAAAATAGTCAAGTAACTACGCGTTATCAAAGATTACTCAAAAAGTGGTTATCAGATCTCGATAAAATTTATATGTTACCACATGATAAACACCAGCTTTTGATTAAAGTAAAAATTATCAAAATCGGTAATTCAGTAAAAAGTTATTGCGAATTTTCGAGAGTTTCCCTCGATTTCTCTGGGATCCCATCATCACATGCTGATTTCCTTATCATGATACTAAAGTAGGGATATCCCCTTTCCAACAAAAAAAGAATTATTAAAATCGGTACATTCAGTAGAAAGTTATGCGGTATAATACAACGTAGGTCGACGAAAAAAGCGTCAAGTAAAAACGTATTATTAGATATAACTCAAAAAGTTATTGTTAGATCTCAAATAAATTTAAATGGGACCAAATGACACACACCACCTTTGGATTAAAAGAAAATTTGTTGAATTCGCTCCACCCAGTCAAAAGTTCTGAAGTAACATACATAAAAAAAAATACAGTACGAATCGAGAACCTCCTCCTTTTTTGGAAATCGGTTAAAAAAAGAACGTGACACGTATTTACAGGATACTATTAGGTTTTATTTTATGAAGAAACCTCTTGTAAGTTGACGGTAACATCTTAAGAATTATGTACCAATTATATTGAAAAGATTTATAAATTTGGATAGGACATTCTATAATTTATTTCGTTCTTTGATCTTAGTCTTGTAACATTAATTAAACTCACTAAAATTGGCTGAGGCGAATTTTTAGTGGTTAAATAAAAAGGTTAAATTAAAATAAATAAAGTAAGTCTGGCAAAAGCAGAAATTACATTGATTAAATATTACGCGAAAGAAAAAATTAGTCAATCTCTTTTTGCGACACGCGAAATTTTTTTCTATATGTCGAATTTCTTAATTTTCTTCGACTTCTTCTACTTCACTTGATTTTCTATCCATTTTTGTGTAGTCGTCAAAGTTATGCGCATACTACATTTCGGCCATTCCATTATTAAGACATTAAGAAATACAACACGCGAAGGAATGAAGATTGCAACAATCTTTAAGATTTCTATGAAAGTTTATGTTAAAATCCTTTGAAAGAAAAATATTTTTTCATTACAAAGAGGAGATTGATAGACACGTTTATCGCTTAGAGGAGTGTTTTGTCCAATAGCTTCATCTTGAGTTCCAAAAATATAAAATAGGTTAGCAGTTATAAGTTATTATAGCTTTTAGCAATTCATTTTTTTTCTAAATGAGTATTTCTGAAAGAAAAACTGCTACACTAGCTGCTAAGTAACAGTAACAAAGTAAAGCAAATGATGTTTAAATCATAAATTTAATGTTCTTTAACTATTTATAACATTAAGTTTCAGTTTTTTGAATTTTTATTTTATTTTGAATTTCTTTTACTATTCTAAGGATTATGTGTTTAATTTTACTTATTCCGTAAAGTGAGAATATGAGGCCAAAATACGTATTTATTTTATTATATATTTTATTTTTATATACATAGACATATAAAAATAAAAAAATAAAAATATCGCATTTCTCGCTCAGTATCGATTGTCGATGTCTCAATTATAAGTTCCACGGTTAAGCTCTAAATCTCATCATACCTAACAGAATTAAAATGCAACTTTACTAATAAGTAATTTACTGGTATTTCGACAAAATATAAAGTACAATTGTGTAAAATTTCCAGCGCTCTTCTCGTCTCATTAGATCCATTGATAGTTAGACTAAGAATTTTCGAGCACCTCTACTCCAAAACTTTGACATATTTTTAAATTGCTGACCAATATTTGTGCTTTTTAGTCACTTAATCTTTTTTATGGTCTAATATGTTGATATAGGTCGTGTAACAAAGAAGTGCTTCAAATAAAACCACGTGAAGAATATTACCAAAGTCAATGTGTATAGAAGAGGAGCAAAAAATATTTTTCCATTAAATTTAAAAGGTTCTTGTGGTTCTAATCTACCCGGTCCGTTTTGTCTGACGTTGAATCAAAATAATTACTTCGTATAATTTATAGCGAAGTGGAAATGCTTGACATTAATTTCAATGTTCGTATTGTTCAGGTGTTGTAAATTTTTTTACGTAGCATTCCTTTTTGTCCCACAAAAAAAAAAAAAAAAAACTAGACGTATTGATCGTGAAAGAAGGAGTTCTTTGGAAGTTGGTTAAAAAGTTGATGGAAATTTCGAAGAAATTTTATTACACCAAATGTGGTTTTGCCACAACAATTCATTACATATCCACTACAATGTTGAGCGAAAGCCAATAATTTACGACTTGTATTTTGATACCTTAACCTTTCTATATATATTTAATCGGTTTATAAATAAAAGTTTCTCTTCAAAATTATATTTTGTCTAAAAATACATGTATTTTATAAGGTTTTATAACTTTCATACGTTTATCGGAAAACAAGGGGCACGTGGGGTCGCTCGGGTGCACAGCGGGATAACGGTAATATATGTCTTTATTTTTATAAATGCAAGTGATTTTTGTTACTGACTTTTATATTTTATATGTAGGGTCCGGTTTTTTTCATTTATACGACTTTGATAAATCAGAAACCTGACTAATTTACTGTCATTTATAAACCAACACCTACAATAAATGATTTTACGGAGTGTTTTTGTGGCTACTTTTACGAAACCTTATTCCACCTTTAAAAATAATCGCTTCACACTCGATGGCCTCCAGTAGGATTATCTCCTGTGTTGGGTGTCCGGAAACATCTGTATAGCCAATACAAATGATTGTCTTGTGCGGAAATCGAACCCGCGACCGCTAGCGCAATAACCAGCAATGTGACCGCTGCGTCAATGCATCGTCAAAACGTATGCGTTTATTTTGTTACTAGATCACCCAAGAAATTACTATATCGATTGTATAATACTATCTGACCTCGCAAACGTTATTTTGCCATATATGTTATTAACCCCCTTAGTCCCCCTTGTAACTGAAGGGTATGAAAAATAGATGTTCACCAATTCTCAGATCTACCCGATATGCACATAAAATTTCATAAGAATCGGTCCAGCCGTTTCGGAGGTATATGGTAACTAGCCTTTTGACACGAGAATTTTATATATAAGATAACGAAGAAACTAAAATTATAACGATTATATTACATTGAAAATAACTTCATTTCACATAAAAATGTATCATTAGGTAACTAATTAAAATATCAAATTTTAACAAGATTGAAAGGGGAATTCTCGCAAGTAGCGTTCCTAAGTTGTAAGGTCAAGTATTCCGTTTATTATACTTGAATATTAGAATAACTAAGAAATAATGGTATAAATATGTACGCAGTTTATTTCAAAACTATATATTTCCTATACTTAGAATTAGTGCTCATAAGGAGCTATAATCATGTCCACTCAACGAAAGTGGACACAGTGTTAGATCTAAATATAGAGTAATAAGGAAGTAAAACCCTTAACTGTGGTATAATTAAAAAAAAAAGTATATATATATATATATATATATATATATATATATATATATATATATATATATATATATATATATATATATATATCGAAGCGTAAAACTGTAACTAGTTAAGGAACCACTTATGGAGGAGGTTCCAAGGTATTATTTTATTTATTTTAATTGTTTTCAATTTTTATTTACATTTTTAGTTTAGGCCAAAATATTTATAGAATCCGGTTAAAATAATACAAACAATAAAACAATAGACAAAATGACAAATAAATAATAGTTCTTTTACGCATCAAACACTTTTCCTTTGAAAATGCTTTCCCAAATATCCATGTCTGGGTCTGACAGGTAATCAATATTTAAGGTGCTCAGCGGAAGAGTCGACCAGTCGATAAACATATCAGCATCAAATTAAACTGACCAAATACTTGACTCTCAAATATTCAAAATATATTTAATATTGATTTTTCATTTAATTGAACTTTAGCTAATGAAGAATAAACGTCAAAGCATTCCTTACTTTTACCTTAAAATAATATCCCATAAAAATACATTTAAATACTCGACGCTATATCACTGAATTCATTGTTAAAACAGATTATTTTCTATTCTATTTCTGAAAATTATAATTTTCCCCTTAAGAGTATTGATTGTTGTCAATCGATTGTAACATCGGCCGGTAATATAGCAAAAAAATCTTAAGTGAAGAAGTTTGTTAAAGTGGAGTCAAACTAAAACACCATATAAACAGATTTAGAAACGATATTTTTCTAGCTGTAACGATCTTTTTGTAGCAGTTGTCTAGTTGTTTTACAAACATATAAAATTTTAGTTTTATTTATTAATTTTCGTGACCCAGAATTATCAAATTATTTGGACAATAGAGCTTTACAAATTAGAACATCATTATCGTAGAAGCGTTTATCATAAACAAAACATAGTGGAGTCATGTGCGAGTGACAGATCCAGTAAATCACCAAGTCAGCAGTAATTTTGAAATAATGTTTCTGAGTAAGATATATACAGGCTGTGTGTTTAAATAGGCATTGATGTGATGTGTGACAAATACTATTTAAAAAAAAAATTATTGTGTTAAATAGAGTAGTTAGATTTGTTAAAAAAAAAACACATTTGTAGACATTAATCGACAGTGTCACTAATATAGAACAATTAGTTCAGAAACTAATGGAAAGAAACATTTTGAAGAAAATATAATTGTACGTAATTTACTCAGCACTGTGAGGTTATGATTCTGTTTTTCTGTTTCAAAGCTAAGTAATATTAAATAATGAAGAAAAATGGATTTCATAAAAAGTGATTTGTCTCAAGATCATAGTGGCATTTCAAGTACACTTATTACAGTTCAGACACTACCTTCCCGAATAAGTTTCTTATTATGAAACTATGCAAGAACTATTTTTACTGTACCTAGTTCTTTCTTTCAAAATTAACACGTTTATGCTTTACACTGACGCTAGGAAAAATATATTATGAAAAACAATAATTAAAAAATAATAATAATCATTTTTGAATATCATATCAAAAATTGACCGGTCCAGCTGGGTTCGAACCCGCGTCTCCGACTGACCGTGTCGGCGCTCTAGCCAATTAAGCTATGGAATGATGTACCCGCTAGAGCGAAATTTTTGACATGATGATTTTTATTTTCGGTTTAAGCGAACCGTGGCGCCGTAAAATGTTTAGAAATCCTAATGTGTGGGTAACAAAAAAAAAAATCGTACATATTAATAATAATAATGACAATGTTTCAGTTTTTATCAGAATCTGATTTCAGAGAGATTTCATTAGTTTCGAGTAAAATAATCCATATCCACTTAAAAGTTCATCCCGTATGTTCAGCAAGTAGCATACAGTTACATTGCGACATAAATGATCCAATTTGTTATAGCACCTGCGTCTTCAAAATGGTTTTACAAAGTGACATATAACAGAAAAGAAAGATGATATTTTCAAATAAATGCGTCAAATATATATTACAATAGAACAAAAGATTGTATAAAATATCTTCAATGTTCACAATTGGACTTGCTTTTTGAAAAAAATGTTTCGTGGGTTCTCTTGACACTGAAGCCGGAAATACGCTTCAGCCTGTAATATCCCACTGCTGGGCACCTTTTTCTCCATGTAGAAAAAGGACCAGAGCTTAATCCACCATGCTACTCTGGTGCGGGTTTGCGGATATATTACCTACTATGAGTAGCTATGAGTATGTGGGGAGACCCATAAAACTAACAACCAGACCGGAAATAAATATTTGTACAAAAACAAATATCCACTCCGAGCGGGAATCGAACCCGCGATCGTCTGTATTTAGGCGCCGCCGACACGGCACACGCACCATTCACCAGAGCGGTCGTTGTACTTAACAATTAAATTAATTTAAAATTATATATTTTTTCCAGTAATCTTTTATGTAGAAAAAAGTATGATCACTCTCTAAGTCCTTTATCGCATTTTTTGTTTTATCAGCATTAGATAGTTTTTCAAACAATAAAAACACAATAAATCGTAATTATATCTTGGTAAAGGTAGAGAGAGTAGATAGAGTGTTCTACACTTTGATTGACAAAAAATATTCCATTAAAGTCACCCTTAATAATTAATAGTCAATAAGTTATATTGCTGAAGAAACATGTATTATAAAATTTAAAAATAACAGATTTATTACGACTGTGGTTACAGTGATATTACAAATGAGTAATAATTAATAAGTTATCGTGTGTGTGTCAACGAACCTATGCTTACTTTTAAATGTATTAAGAATGCATTTTTGCAGTAGCTCGCATTTCTCAAATATTAATTGAAATACTTATTAACTTTTTAACTTACCAATATAAGTTTACCAACAGCATCACTGGATATCTGAAACGAAAATTTTCATTTTAATTTTATTACAAATTTTATTGATTTTGTACCCAGATTGGTAGATTGAACTCAAAAGTCTTTGTTCAAAAGTGGAATGATAAAAGACTGCCATAAGACAAAAATAAAGTACACTAATATAAATATCTTTTATCTAGTCGTTTCTTTAATTTATGCTCTATGTATTAGAGCGTGTAATAAACTTACAGTAGCAATTAGTACAAAATCTTTCTGGTTACCTATAGTATACAGATAATACAGATATATCTTCGTTACAATCCTTCATTACAAGCTGAATAATATGAAAAAAAGTTCGAATAAATTATATTATAATTTGTAACAAAGAAGGAACGGAATATTGTATTAAGTTGACTCGAATTTCTTTTGTTAAGATAGACCTGGCAATGGTAATAAGGCTTTCTCAACGTGATTTCATCTGCCAGGAGCCTAATTTTATTGAAACGTTTTTAGTACTGCATATAATATTTTATAAATCTCATTATTATTACAGATTTACATCTTGATTTTGAAATGTAACTTATTATGATTAAATAATACGAGTGTAATACTTTTCATCTTTAAGCTTTAAAATAATGGATTGTAATTATACCAATTAAATTTAAATTACTAGCTCGAATACGTACTTTAGCCGAACATTTATTTTAAATATAATCATCCCGTTTCGTAAATATGAAAAATAATCAGTACAGGATTTAAATGAATAATTTCACAATACTTGAAATTAAGAATTAAAAAGTAAAGATAAATACGTTAAAAATAATGTTAAATTTCTTTTCTCAGTTTTCCAATCAAATGGTTTGAATGGAACTCTTATTTTTTAAGACTTAGCGGAAAGAATATTCATTTTTCACAGTTCCGGAACAAACTGTATCTTAAGTATCTCTTTTCGGTTCTAAGCTGTTTACGCGCCAAAGTTCTTTGAACGGCTCGAAGAGTTGATCCGTGAAAGTAATCTAAGCAGAGGAATAAACACACTTTCGGATTTATAATAATGATAAGAATTATTTATTTACTGTGTTATCGTTTCATCATTAATATCGAAGCGGTTGTTCCATCAATATGCCGAATTAACTCGTCTGTTGGATTTGTTGAAAGCTAACCACAGTGTTAACATTTCGTTAAAACGGTGCGAAATACGTTGTTGTAACTTTGAAAATGTTTGGATTCTGTATTGTATTGTTGTTGTATTTTATTTTTTATGTAAATGAATATCTACTAAGTTTTTTTTTGTATTTTTCTTTAGTCCTACGTTTTGGTAAATATTTTTCACAAAAAAAAAAAAAACAACTTCTTTTACAATATTGCGGCTGTGTGTTACCTAATCCATTTGCTTTATCACTTGGTTCCATGGCTTTCAATTGTGTAGTTTAATATTTTATGTCGGTTCTTTTATTGAGATATCCTTATGAACAGAACAATAAATTTACTACAGTACTTTATTAATTTACTATTCCAGTATTATTGTACGAGTCGAGTTAAGAACGACCTCTTTTTTCTGTCAGTTATATGCATTTTCAATAAATTAGAATATTCACATAACTGATAGAATAAAATGTACATTTTAGTTATCTTACATTATTCATATAATATAACATATTGCTTTATACAATTAAATATAATATTTAAAAATTGCAAAAAAATATATTTTAACTACACTCAAAACTAGAAAATCGGTTTATAAATGATCCTTGTCAAGTAATTAATGACCTCGATGTATAATCAATACGTTTATATTTTACTAGCGAACTGTCCCGGCTTCGCCGGCTTGCAAAAACTATCAGTGTTTCTCTACTTTATTATGCATGTATTATACATATAAACCGTCCTCTGCAAACACGCTATTTACTAAAGAAAACCGCATCAAAATCAATTACGGAGTTTTAAAGATCTAAGCATACAGACAGCGGGAAGTAAGTTTGTTTTATACTATGCTATGATGACCGTGGATGAAAAAATAAAACCAAAAATTGTTAAAGCCAGCATAATTTATTTTTGTCAGCACATTTATATGGAGTATTAGTAGACGGCCAATCATATAGCAATATGCCGTTCATAGGAGTGCAGAATATCAGATTGACATTCATCAATAGATGACCGTTACGCTTTGTGATGTGGTTTTCAACCATTTATGTGGTGTTCGCTCTAGTTAATTAGTTACGAGTTCGGCTGAATGCATACCAATCTACGTTATATACATAGCCTTTGCTTTACTGCGTACAATATGTATAAGTTTCGTAAATAACCTTTGTGAATGGGCAAGTGCCCATTAAAATTGAAGGTGATCTTTTGAAACTTACTGTATATATAAAAATGTTTATTCTAGTACAGGACTTTATTGGTGTATGCTTTGGGATATTTTAGTAAACATGAGTGATGAAAGAAGTTAAATAAGCAGCAAAGTCATCCGTATTTGAAAGTACAGAAAATGAGAATAATATGCTAAAAATTTTAATCACGCAGTTTGAAGCTAGATATTATATATTTAATACTCGATTTCATACAGACGTGTCATAAATGAGCCCTTTCCATTTTGTTTAATTTTTTTTTTAACTCTGTTCAATACCATATACTCGTATAACAAAATTTAAAAGTGATTTATGTTTCTTATTGAATTTTAGTGGAATATAAAGTAAAATATTTCTAAACGAACACACATATGAGTCGTACTAGTTTTCCAAGCAATATTTGTTTGTATCTTCAAAGGGCAAGATAAGACCGTGTCCCATTTACTATGATTCTTAGATTTTAGTAACGGCTTATGTTTTCAAACTTGTCTCTATCATTGATTGATAAGGACTACAAGTACAAATATATTAATAATACTTTATATTTAGTGTGTAATAATATTTAAATATTAAACACAAATACTTATTTTTTAACATTATCTACATTATGTATATTGTTGACTAGTACAATTATTTATTAATACTAACTACTTATTCTATTAGCGCATAATATGTATCTGTGTTTCAAACGTAAGTAACTGCAAACTGACTCCCTCGTTATTGTTTTCTTAGCACAAACTTCTTTTAAACCTTCTTTCATCGAAGACACTTAATACTTTGACGTCACTAATCTGCTTAAATTTGGAACAGGTATTCAATTTTAATCCGCGGCTCAGCCCCTTTTTCAATTTTCGTGACTTTACAAGATTAGATTTTTTTTTTGTGTAAAATCTTTTGTTTTAATATTTGATGGCCTTTAAAATAACGCTTATCTAACCGTGTTACAATAAGTTACACCAAAATTTTTCGTAAATTCTAATTAACAATGTTGATTTACTGTCGTCGCCGCTGTTGGTATAGTTGTAAAATGACATTTCATATTAACAATACTAAAAAAAGTTTATTTTATACGTATAAACGTAAAGTTTTTGGGTAACATTACAATACATACCCGCAAATGCTGTAAATTGTTTATTCAGTACATTTATAAATTTTACGCTTGGTCGCGAACAAAAAAAAAACCGACATCAATTACATCGACCAGTAGTACAATGTAAGTAGACGAAAAAATAGTCAAGTAAATACGCATAATGAAAAATAACTCAAAAAGAACTTATCCGATCTCAACAAGTTCTAACGTACGTACAACGATACTCAAAAAGTTTCTTTTCATGTCTCGACAAAATGTATATGTATGGGACCACATGATAAGCGTCGTCTTTCGTTTAAATTAAGAATCATCGAAAATGGTCCACCGGGTAAAAATTATGTCTATATGTTTTGATTTTTTTATTCTCGCCTATTTGAAATACATTTCCAATCTTTTTTTAATTACAAATATGGGATAACCTGTATTTTCTCTACATATGTATGTATGTACGTTCGTCGTGTTTTCGTAATTTCGAATTCTCAATACTGTGTTATTATTGGTACAAAAGTCAAAGAGAAGAGAAGAGAAAATCAAACGAATGTTTTCCATTCAATTACACTTTTACTTTTCTCGTGTAGGTAACATAAATGTTAGGCACGGGTACTTACGTACGGTCGGCCAAGAAAGTAGTGTACCAGTTTTAATTTAGTTTCCTGGTCATCGAAAATTACAACAAGGTTCGTCATTTAAAGATATTACTGAAAGAGACATATAATAATGACGTAAACCTAATTGATAAGTATTCACACGTCATTATTATACATGACATTTTAAACTCTACGAGTATTAGATATAGATGGCAATAGAAGTTGTCACATCGATACGCAAGCGAAACTAATCTTTATCACCTAATGAATCAGCAAGCGGCATTCAACCTTAGGGTGCTACACCACTTTCTCGGCCGACGGTACATAGTATTATTTGGTGCGGTGAACATTGATGAATGCTTTAATATAATTCCGTTCGTAATTAATATATTTTTAGAGTAGCTTTTAAATTGCAGGTTATTTTACCTAGAATTTGACTTTTTTTCCGAATCGGTGATAAATTCACATTAACTATAAATATTAAATTAAATTAATTATACTTACCTTACAAAGTGACGATACAAAGGTGCTTTAGAAGCTTACTTGAATAAATACATTTTTGATCGAATAATTGATAGATTTAAAAAGTTTATGAGTGGGAAGGAAAATAAATGCTAAAGGGTATCTTTTAGAGTTATATGTATGTTTAACGTTTTAACCTAGGCGTTAAAAAATATTTTCATAATCTACGTTTATCAAAAATGAAGTAGTTTACTCATTATTTTAGAGCCTTTTTTAACCGACTACGAAAAAAAGAGGAGGTTACTCAATTCGACTGTATGTATATATTTTTTTTATGTATGTTCCAATTTTGACAATTATTTTTTTGTTGGAAAGGAGATATCCTTTGTTTGGTACCATGACAAGGAAACCAGGATCTGATGATGGGATCCCAGAAAAATCTAGAGAAACTTTCGAAAATTTGCATAACTTTTTACTGGGTGTACCGATTTTGATGATTTTTAATTTAATCGAAAGCCGGTGTTTATCATGTGGTCACATTTAAATTTCATCGAGATCTAATTACAACTTTTGGAGTGATCTTTGATAATGCGTATTTACTTGACTATTTTTTCGTCTACCTACGTTGTATTACTTGTCGATATAATTGAAGTTGGTTTTTCTTCGTTTGCCTGCAAAAAATAATTAGCCTAAGTAATTTAAGTATTTAGCAACAAATATTTAGACCGAGGAATTAAAATCTGATTTCTAAACCTCTTGACGTCAAGCCAATAAGCCTTATAATTGATATAATTTATCTTTATAAAGTATAGACATTTATTATAATTATAGTAGCATACTCAATCTTCTATACAAAGAAAATGGCCTTTGCCCAACAGTAGGTGGAACCTTTTACAGACTGGCTTAGTTCAGTACAGATGAACAATCCCACTATATATATATATGTATGGTAACAATACTAGCAATATTTACAGAAGGATTTTTGTCTTGTCATTTAGAAGCTTGGAATTTAATGTGACGTTACAAAATATAGACTTTCTAGCGTTGGGCTTTAAGAATATATTACAATGGTAATGTAAAATTTAATTTATATCGTGTCATGCAATGATTAATTAAATTTCTAGAACGTGAAAATTGTTAAATACTGGCTTTTTGTTTACTATTTTCTTGATATAAATATTCACATAAATATGATATTAAGCTTGAAGGCAAGACAGACGGTTTTGATTAATCTCTTAGAAAATGTAAATTAAAAAAGTAAGACAAAGTGTCTTAAAGTGTCTCATTTCATAAAAATTACTTGAAAAAAGTTTGTGTGTATTTATGTACGCACGTAAGAAGTTATACTTCATTGGCTTTCTAACTTCACATTGTTAACTTCTTCTTCGTTGACTAGCTAGCTTTCAGGGTGTCGGTTTTTATACTGACAGTGTGAGCGCGCATCGTAAAAATTTACTCTCATAAGTTTTTCCCGACGCGCCAAAAGAAATAGGTATACCTTCAAAAATTTTATTTCTGAAAATTATTTTCATATTGTGTGTGACAACAAAATAATTGGGTATAATAACTTTTAAAACAATCATTAAACCAATTTCTTAAATTTAATCAATTATGTTAGAAAAAAAGTATGTTTATTAATCGACTTCTTTTTGAAAAGAATAGGGAGGTTCTCACTTCGACTGTATTTTTTTAATCTGTGTTACCTTATAACTTTTTACTGTGTCGACCGATTTCGATGACTATTAAACTTTGCCATGTGGACCACATGCCAAGTGGATTAGATGATATTTAAATTGATCGAGATCAGACGATTATTTTTTTATTATTTCTAATAATGCGTATTTATTTGACTATTGTTGCGTCCACCTACGTTGTATTTACTGGTCGATGTAATTGAATTCGGTTTGTTTTCATTTGCGAGGAACACAATTATTTTAGTATCCTATATGATTACATCATTTGTTTGAAATTTATTTTTTACTTATAAATTAACAAAAACCTAAATATCCTAAGTAGTAATATCTTTGTATTATTCAATAAAGTTTTAAAATGTGTTCCTTACATACTTTTATGTAAGGAACACATTTTAAAACTTTATTGAATAATCCTTCTAGAAATTTTTTTTTCAACACACACGTACCTTAAAAGCTGTATTTTCTTTCAAAAATAAGTAAAGTTGTAAGAAAAGTAAAGAAGATCTTTAAAGTTGGTTGAATACGATACTGGGAATAAAATCTTAGACTAGAAAATCTAATATCATTGATCTAAGATTTTTAATTTATCTTACGAGGTAAAATTACGTATAATATAAAAGCAATTTTGCATTATTAAATTTTTTCAAACAAAAAGGATAAATAGAAAAAATAAAAAGAATGTTTGATATAAGAATACTCAGCATATGGTGATTTTTAACGATTTTCATTTTGCACCGAGCACTTACATGAATTTAAAACTTTAGCATGAAAATACAAAAATTGTTGAATAGATTACATAAAAAGTGTTTGAAAGTGAAAATTAAAAGCGTGTCTTGCATTTACAAATAGGCTCATATTAACACAAAAAAAAAATTTACAAAAACTTTACTCTCAAATTTTCATCATATAATTTTATCTACATATATAATGTTGAATTAATAAAGCTTGTGTAAATATTCGACGTTTTATTTGCTTATGAAATTTCTGAAAGTATTGTACGTAGTAAGTAAAATTTTTATTCCGAAAATTTTTTACGAAACCTTTGGTTTGATAAAGCAAATATTTTTATACGGATTTGAGATTTATTAATGAAAATCAAGAAGTAAGTTTATTTTATTCACTGTATTTTAAAAGTTCTTTAAAAACTGCATTCGTTTAAATTTAAATTTATTTAGTTTAGTACACATAATAATAGCGGTAAAATACCAAATATTACAACAAACATATACTATTTTATCGTGTACGCGATAAAATAGTATATGTTGGTTGTAATATTTACGCAATTAACAAGCTATTAATGAAAGTGTAATAAAAATAATACCTGACATATAAATTAAAAAAGAAAATCAAACATCCAAGGTAAAAATCGTGAGAAAATTTATCGACCATATAGATGTTAGGCGTGATCTGGGCGTTGTGTTTGCGTATTGTATGTGTTTCCGGACCCCCAACACAGGAGAAAATCCTACTGCGGGATCCGTTGAGTCTGAAGCGTTTATTAATTCTTATAATTCTTATTTGTCGTATGCTTTATGACAAAAAATTTATGTATAAGCTGTTGGATTTCTGTAATAATAAATAAATAAATAGACCTAATAATACGCGCATAGAATACAAATACAATAAATTTTCTAGCCTATTGTATATTTTTAGAGACTCAATTTAACACTGTTGTACAAAGAACTCTTCTAAGAGATACACGTGTCGATCAATCTCAATTTCTATGTTATAATGGAAAACTATTTTCGTTCATTTGAGCATAAGATTTGAACATAAATAGTTCTAAGAAAACTTAGAGATTCTAGCGATCCTCATCCCTTCACGTGTTATATTTCTTAACATCTTAATAAAAACGAATCGTTAAAATATATGCTGTAGCTTCTGGACGACTGCACCAAATTGAAGAATTCTTTTTTTTTTCTTTGTTCTTGTCAAGATAAGGTTTGTATAAAAGAAAATTAAAGAAGAAATCGATACATTCATGAAACGATAAATATGATGGTAGTGGTAGGAAGTTCAATGAGTCAGCTAGTATAATGTATAACGCATTCTCATCGCAATACAATTTAAATACACCGATAAAAACTTTTATTTGCAAAACATGACGAGGTAGTTAAAGTTTTCAACTCGTGCACGCGCTGGCGGTGTCACCGCGGTGTTAAATTTTTTATAAAAATGTTTATATTTTTACCGAGGTTGCTTTGTCAAAACGAACTCTGACGTTGTGTGTGCTACTTTTTATAATAAAAAAGGGTAAATAACTACTAACTGTTCTCATAAAGAGTGAAAAAAGAAAAAACTAACTAAGTAAAGTATCTTACATAAAATGACTAATTAGTCATTTTATGTTCTCTGACGACTCGTAATTACGTTGCAAGACTTAAAAAAGTAAAACAAATAATATAAAATGAATTTAAGCTTTACGCTCTTAGCTCTAGCTGAAAATTAATTATTTCAATCGATATAAACTTTGGGTATTATAATAAAAAAGAATTTACATTATATGTTATGATAAAAGTTATTAGCTTTAAATTTCGTTACAAATTGTACTTCTATTTACATATTATTATGCTTAATAAAACAATTGTGTTTATACGGGTAACATTTTCACACACATATAATGCCCGGTTCCTATGTTCAGATAATGGTTCGTTTTGTTTAAAAGCCTTTGAATTTTTTTAATACGATACTCTCAAAATTTAACAGTTCGTAATCATAGCAATTCTTTTCTGAATATAGAAACCGTGCTTGAATGTACTACATATGAAAACAGAAATATTATCATTAAGCCGCAATGTCTGGGAAATATTGCGTAAACTTAGCAAAATGTAACAATAATGTATTTGGTTCCTTTGATGTACGGTGCGTTTATCCGTCCGTGCGGGTCGTTCAAACTTG
The DNA here is from genome assembly GCF_905220565.1 of Melitaea cinxia. Taxonomy (NCBI): domain Eukaryota; kingdom Metazoa; phylum Arthropoda; class Insecta; order Lepidoptera; family Nymphalidae; genus Melitaea; species Melitaea cinxia. Next base: position 6,671,277 of record NC_059409.1, on the reverse strand, counting down.
GCACACCGTGAAATCGCGACAGGTCACTGCGCCCGTGCACTCATTATGTACGTAGACTTGGATTTTTATTAAAATCTCGGATGATATTCAGTATCAAGCGTCTCTTGATACATCGGTGATCTTCTCTTTTGATGTAGTAATAATCAATGTAGTAGTAATCTGTAGTAATTTTTTTAAAACAACTTTTCGTTTGTTTATTATAAAATTGGTTTATCTATTTTAACACAAAATTTATATCTATTTTAATACGTGATTTATTTATTTCAGTCTTCTTAGTTCGAGTTATATAAAGAACGAATCATGGGAATTTTCTTTTGTATTTTACCGATAGCATTTGAAGGAGAAATATTTTTAAGATTTATTTTTTCAAATTATAATAAAATTTTAAAACGTTCTTTAAAAAAATTGTAAGTAGCTCTGAACTGTAAACAGAGCTTACAAATTTTACATTATAATATCTTTAAGAAAGAAACCAAAATAAAGTTACGTTTTGTTGTTTTTTTTTTTAATTTTAAAGTTGGCGAGTTGCTTAAAGCATTGCCATTTACTTTTTCTTAATATTCAAGAACATAAAATGCCACAAGCGAGAGCATGAAAACTTGTGTAAATTGAAGAAAATAATATCTTTATACAATTCGCGCAAATGAACGCGTTTTATGTAATGATCACTGACCCAGTTTATTAATGTATGTATGTATGTCATGCAACATGTTTTTACAATGTTACAATGTACGATAATAAATATTTTTTCGATACTTTTTGAAAACTGACTAAATATAATATAAACCAATTTCGAAAATAAAATAACGACAATGTAAGTAGCCCCTTAACAAGAAAATATTGTTTGGAGCATTGAAAAACTGTCAATTCTTAACTTAACTAATGTTGTGATGTTTGTTAATACGATAAAAAGATTATATTATTCCAGTTCAAATGTATAATTAATTATTATTTTAGTATTAATTTTGAAATCTTGTATGAATTTAGTCACTCAATTGAGTTTATTTTCTTTTGACTGGCGACAACCAAGCAAAATCGAGTGTGGCAGGGAGTGTTATTAGTATTTTTCGATAAAAGATTCGGAGACGGTGGACGAGGGTTATTCGATTACCAGAGCAAGAAACCAACAAAGTGTGCTCAGTAATTATATTCATCATCATCATTACAGCCTATACAGTCCACTGCTGGACATAGGCCTCCACAAGTTTACGCCAAAAATAACGTGAACTCATGTGTTTTGCCCATAGTCACCACGCTGGGCAGGCGGGTTGGTGACCGCAGTAGTGGCTTTGTCGCACCGAAGACGCTGCTGCCCGTCTTCGGCCTGTGTATTTCAAAGCCAGCAGTTGGATGGTTATCCCGCCATCGGTCGGCTTCTTAAGTTCCAAGGTGGTTGTGGAACCTTGTTATCCCTTAGTCGCCTCTTACGACACCCACGGGAAGAGAGGGGGTGGCTAAATTCTTTAGTGCCGTAGCCACACAGCTACTAAGCTAATATATTTTACCTTTCCCAAATTACAAACATTATAAAATACTATGAAAACAGTTTGATAATGATAATCACGAGAAAAGTCTATTTGAACCAACAAATTCTAACTTAATTTTATTAGTAGAGAGAGTATTCAACACGAGTGATATTTAATCAAAAAGGCTTTTGTGCGTTTGTCAAAATTTAGATTAAGTCAGTAATTCGTGTATGAAAAGCACACAGAGTATGTATTGGGCGGAAAATTAGCAATCTACGAAATGGAACTAAAATTGAAAACATTAAACCAGCTACGCAGAATATTTAATATAAACTATCGTTGCAGCTTTACAAATGCGGCATGAATTTCAATTGAAAACAGCATTAGACGCATTCGTTAAATATTTGACCGTGGTATTTTATTTCTGTAACACAGTAATACTGGTATTGCGTATTTTCGAGATCTAAAGATCTGTTTTGCGCTAACGTTTTCAATTTCAATTTCATCCGACGGAAATTTAATAGGATTGGAAACCTCAAAGATTTTCATTTTAGGTAATATGAATCCAGAACAATAGTTTGAAGCGGTAAAACATTTATATAATATTTGTATAAGGATTCGATAAAAGTAAATTCGTATCAATTTGTATGTTTATTAAGCTCAAGTTAAGTGTAGGATTTACTAAGCAGGTATATATTGGAAAACCAAGGGCGTTTTGGGGTGTCTGGTTGTATGTTTAAGTAAAATTTACCCTTTACTAATTTTGTTGAATTCCAAGATAAATTCCAGGACTTGCCTAGAATCCCGACGAGCAGAATATATAAACCCAAGGCTGCAAGAAATTTTTAATTTCATACGAAATCAACTTTATATTATGATTAACTTTATTGATCATAGTGTATTTTATTTACGTATTTTGAGTTAGTTATTGCATTTAATACGATATTATAATGTTTAATTTATTCTTGTTGATTAAATTGATAATTGGTGTTAGTCATAAACTTTATGTTACCGCTTATGGACCGCACTAAAACACGAATTATCATATTATCAACTTATACATGGATGGAGTACTAGAATTCAGTGTAAAATTCCCCAGGGTACTAGATTTCGAATTCTAGTGTCGTCAAAGGGTTTTACGCGATAGTTAATGCCAAATAATTTCATGCATTTTAATCATTGCGTTAACGGGCGTTAGGTATAATATTAACATTATTGTAACCGTAGCTTAATTGCAACTATCACATTCTCATTGATGTTATATTTACACTAGCTGACCCGGCAAACGTTGTCTTACCGCTAAACGCTATTTTAAAATAGGGGTTGGTGGTAGAAGGGTGAAAATTTAGGGTTGTATGTATTTTTAAATGTTGTATCATAAAAAAATAGAAATTAAAAAATTTGTCTAAAAAATAAAAATAAAATTTAGGGGTGGACTACCCCTAACATTTAGGGGGATGAAAAATAGATGTTGGCCGATTCTCATAGATACCGGATAAGCACAAAAAATTTTATCAAAATCGGTCAAGCCGTTTCGGAGGAGTATGGCAACGAAAACAACGACACGAGACACGAGAATTTTATATTATATTTACATAATATAACGTTAAGTAATGAGTTCTTGGCCCTTCTTTTCTGTTTGCCCTTAACTGTACCATTAAAAATTTAAATATGTAAGGGGCGTTCTATTTATATTGCTGTCGTAATATTTAAAGTTGGGTTAAGTTCACGCTTTTAAATATAACCTCAACTATACTTGGAACACTTAAACATTACACATTAATTGAGAATAATTAATGTAATATAATTTATTTTAACTAACTTCAAATAAAGGAAGAGGTACTCACTTCAACTGTATTTTTTTAAGTGTGTAAAACTCATAACTTTTTACTGGGTGTCCTGAGACCTTTATAGATAAACACGAAAATTGAATAACTTGATTTGATTAATTTTAATTTATAAATTTTCAAAATCTCACGACAAGCTTTTAAAATATCATATAAATTGTGTAATGACGTTATATGACGATAGTGGAAGTTTTAAAGGAGAAGTTTATTTTATTATTTTTAGTACATTTAAAATAAAATAGCTTAAGCTTAAAAACTTGTCTTTTAAAAAGTGTTTTACTTATAATTTATTTTTAGTTTGAGAACAAACTCGAGTATTTAGTTCTTAAACTAGAAGGTCAACGTATTGTATTAAATAATATATGTATAAAATCTTGAGTATAGTCTAGAAATAAATATTTATAACTGACGCTGTGTTCTCGATTTAAAACTGAGGCATAATTAAGATTAGTTAACGCTGCCACTGGCGTTCAGTTAACGACCAACGTTAACAAGCGCGAAAATGACACTCGGGGACGTTTTCATTAGTGCCGTAAGAATTTTACGACATGTCACGTTAGCAACTTGTAGCTATCGATGTTTAGTACTTACCGCGGAGTATATTTACCATCATTGATTTATGTTCTAGGTGTCTATATTTAAAATACGAATCGTTTTAATTATAAATACGACGTGTTTGAAACTAAACGTTTCCTAAGCAAAACGAATCGCTTAGATTTTGGGAATAAGTATATTTAATGCATACAAAATATTTGAAGCTTTCGCAATGTGAACATTACTCACATCAACTTGGTATATTTTATGTATATCCGATTAGAACCATTTTGGATTATGACTAACATTTCAAAGGAGTTCACAAAGAAAGAAAACAATTAAATAAAATTAATAAAATATTACGCATTTGTATAAAAAGACAGCTTGCATATATTAATATTATTTATAACTTTGACAAACAATTTGTATTTCGATAAAGTTAAATTAATATCGAAAGACGTTTTAGGAAGTTTAGGCACATTTAAATTAATTATACGTGGGCGATGACATACATCAATTTAACCCTAGTAATTATTATTTTGATATTAGTGAATCAAACTTATTTTTGACGTATTACTGAAAAACTCAAACAGTAATTATGATTATAACATTATTTAGTACGCGATAATTAAAATATACCTTAATCGTGCTAGGAACTTTAAAAAAAATAACTGTTGACGCGCAATAATTTTAATGTAACTATATTTTTGACTTGCTGGTTGCTATTTCCCATAGCCTTTAAGCTAAAGTAAATTTTAATTACTTTCAGGTAGTTGTAGCATTCTAACGAGACTGAAAAGTCTTATCAAGGTAAACCTTAAATTAATAAACGCAAAAATCACAGTGCAAAAATGCGAAAAAAAAATAATAACAGAGTCGCTGACCAACAAATGGTGGGAGAAATGTGCACGTTATACTTCACGATCTTCCTTTGTATTTCTTTTAAATTTAAAACTTATACTATGTGTTGTGCTATACTATATATGTGTATGCTGTGTGGCCACGGCACTGTGGTGTGTGGCAACGGCACTAAAGAATTTAGCCACCCCCTCTCTTCCCGTGGGTGTCGTAAGAGGCGACTAAGGGATAACAAGGTTCAACAACCACCTTGGAATTTAAGAAGCCGACCGATGGCGGGATAACCATCCAACTGCTGGCTTTGAAATACACAGGCCGAAGACGGGCAGCAGCGTCTTCGGTGCGACAAAGCCCGTACTGCGGTCACCAACCCGCCTGCCCAGCGTGGTGACTATGGGCAAAACACATGAGTTCACGTTATTTTTGGCGTAAACTTGTGGAGGCCTATGTCCAGCAGTGGACTATATAGGCTGTAATGATGATGATGTAATGATGTATATGTGTATGTGTGTTGTACTATGCTGGAACAGTTATATCGTTATTCTCGTCCATACATACAACCTGCAGAATATTAATAGCGTTTCCATTACATTTCATATTTAAAATAAATAATTCACTTTACGTCTTAGCACACACTGTCTCCGTGCTAATATGATATCCAGTTGAACAGTTTCAGGACTTGAATAACATTTTTCACAAATTAGTTTTCTGTTATTTCTCGATGACATGACAATATATGCACAGGTCAAAAACGAAAAAAACATTATACAGATATATTCTATTCAATTTGATCCTGCGTTTCATTAGAGTTGGATCCACCAAAGTAAATTTTTGACATTTTACAGCTAATGTAAGACTTTGCAGAATTTTCGAGTAAATATTTTGAAGTGGAAAGACTGAAAAACTGAAAGTTTTCAGAACAAAGTGAGCATTGTTTGGAAAGGCGAACAGAAAATAAACCCGACAGTTATTCGAAGGTCGAGCTGCGGAATTGTAGCAGATTTTAAATTCAAGTTTTTCATTCATTCCATTGTCTAAATATCTATATCTTATGTCTATCTTTATTGGTGTTCACAATAGTTGCTGTTGAAATCTTAACCATTGTATGACTAAAGATGGAGTGAGAATTTGTTGCTACATACTATGAATAAACGAACTAAAACTTAAAAATTTTAGTTGGCCTCAATTGTACAAATCATTTTTTTTTGTTTAAAAGATAATTTTTCGCTAATAATTGTTAGTTCTTAAACAAATAAAAACCTCCGATTTACTTCAACAAGTAATAAAATGAGAACATCATCAACCTTGTCCAAGTCAATTAAAATCCCACTATTAGGGATAACTCAAAAACTGCTGGTCAGATCTCGCTCAATTTATTTGAAACCATGCGACAAGTATCAACCTACAAATTAAAAAAGGATCATAAAAACTGTTACACCCAGTAAAACGAAATGAGGTAACACACATAAAAATATGGTACAAATTATTGAGAACCTCCACCTTTTTTCTCGTTACAATTCCAATCGATTTCAGATACAAGAACATTTTCATATATTAATTAAACACATATTATGGTCGATTAATGCTGCTTAAAATATAATATTTGTGTATGAACAGTTACTGGCATATCTTTATCTTAACGAATGTCGACATCTATTCATAAAGAGAACAATAGAGCTGGTTTGTGATGAGAAATTATTGTTTGGGACTACAAATTATTAAATAGATAATTCTATATAATTATACGTATGTTCTCTTAGATATGTTGCAAAAGTCACCAACCTTCTTTAAAAGCATACAACTCTGATATAAAATTTTAATGAAATGTATAAGAATATATCTCTGAAGGGCTTTTGTTGAAATTCTTTTAATATATGTTATTAAAATTTCACATATTTTTATTTTAGAACAAGAAGGCATGTTGCATACTAATTGCATTATTTTAAATTGCTGAATATAAATATCAAAATATGTTCTTTTTAGTTATAAGACAAAAATAATATGATATTTTTCAAAATTATTTATTTTTATATTCTTATTAAAAATAAATCTTCGGAAGAGGAATATTTTAAGCTAGATAGATAGATGGGTTGCTTGTTAAACATTTAGTATATTTTTACGTTGCAGACGTGAATGTTCACGACATGGGTTCCGATTTCATTTTGTGTCGATTGAGGTGTAATTATTAAAAACATATACATATCTATATACGAAAGCAGGTAGCTTACCAGTTTTATAACATCAATGTTCGTATTTTTATACTTTAATTACGACACGAGGGCTTCTTGAAGATGTCATCAAATATTTTGTGAATGACTGCCGTTTCAACGTAGTGGTTTCTTTTGAAATTCCTAAGTTGACGTTTTTCTCGTGCCTTTGTATTTGTAAGCGACAGGCACGTTGGGCGTTTTTCTTTGTTCATACGTTAGCAAAAGGTCTCGTGTGATATGGCGATACAAAAAAGTTTTTTTTTACTATTGTTCCACGGTGTATTTTGATAATTGTTAGTAGATAAATTATTTTTTTTCTAATAAGCTACGAATACTTATTTATACGTTCATAATGCATTGGATTTTTTTAAATTATTCGTTTAAGCATACCACAGAATATAATATTTTTGTATACAATTACTAATTAGAAATTAAAAGTTAAAAACAAATGATGGAAAAAATATGTATTATAATTATTTTTCAGCAACAAAATTTAAAATTTGTCTTTGATATTAATAGTTTTCTACGACTAGTTAAAACAAGCTTATCAAATCGGAGCGTCTGATGGGAAGCGGTTACGCAGTGTATAGACGCCTGCAACACCAGAAGTATCTCAAGCGCAGGACCTACCTTATCCTTGACCCTCTCTAGGAGCTTTAGCTGCCTTAATCACCACAGGACCACAACACTACTTGACAGCTGATATGTGATCACTATCTCAGCTATGATTTTCTGCAAGGTAACCTACATGTTTTGCCGTAATAAAAATAGACTGAGATTCGTATTGAAAAATAGCTTTGAGAAACCTCCATTCAACTCACTTTTTATGCAAATCATTTAATTGTTATGTATATAAATGAGATCTATATGAAAAACTCGAAAATAATCTTCTATTGCTATACAAAATTCTCCATATTAATGAGCTTCGTTTGATCTTCCCTACAATGAATATATTTTGTTAGAGTTTAATTTAAAATATGACACTGATATGAGAGAAATATTTACCTGATTCGAAAATATTTATCGAAGACGGTCGTTTGACTCCAGATGACGCAATAAATTGAATACGTGAATCGGTAGCAGACGGCCAAGGGTTCCAATTTAGTCTAAAAACGTTGAATGTTAAGTGCAAAATTTAGGCATAAGTATTGTACTGTACTATGCGGTGTTCATTAAAATACAGTTTAATTCTTTTTTTTATGTCGTAAATTAAAATTATTGTAAAGGCTCATCAACTTTATTTAAATTTAATTTAATGCTGTAAAATGTCTGTTGTCTCGTGAATTCATTAAACTTTTTATTAAAATTTCCCCGTTCAATTGTGAATTTATTGATGAAATATTCGATGCAACCAAAACCCTTTAAATCAAACTGAAATGAATGGAATTTTTCAAACAATAGCACTATATTTTAAAAAGCACAAACATTTGAACAATAGCCTTAAAAATTACTTCAGCTATAATACAGACCTTTTTTTTCTTAGCGTTCGTTTTGAACTAGTAAATGTTGAATGTAATCGTAAGCCTATGATGTATTAGTAGCGTATTGTATTCCATTCATATTGGGAACGTAATCTAGATAGATATTGTCTGAAAGCAATCATCCTAATTGGAAACAATGTATTTACAGAACAATGTGTTATATGACACCATTTGGAGCATAGTTTCGGTTGTATTCTATTTAGATATTATCTTTATCTTAATTAAATAAATGATAGACGTTGAAGATCTCACGAATAGAATATGTGATTACAATATATACTATTACATAGTGTCGTTCCAAATATAAATGGTATTAATCTTTTTCTTAGACTAGTAAGCCTTTTTTATGCTTATTTAGACAGTCGATCTGTAGGAGTAAACTTTAGTCGTCGTGCGTCGGAGCTGACACACACACTTTTCATTTATTTATGTATATTGTATTTACATGCATATAGCACTCACACATTTCACATATATTATCTATTAATATAATAGTATTTGATTATAAAATATTATTATATATATTTGTTTTACAAGCATACCCGCACGATACCCGTAGTATAGAGCAGATTGGACTTTAGCTTCTTCTCTTGTGATTTTTATACTGATACTAGCTGACCCCGCAAAACATATAATATGTTATTAAACATCATTCATTTATAGCTTAGGGGTATGAAAAATAGATGTTGGCCGATTCTCACACCTATCCGATACGCACACAAAATTTTATAAAAAAATTGTCCAGCCGTTTCGGAGGAGTATCGTAAGTAACATTGTGATACGTAAATTTTCTAAATAAGATTTATTTTGTCATTATATAGGAACAATCAAAAAGAATCTTTACCGCGTATGATCGAGGTTTTTGATAACGGGAATTTATAGGTGTCTCAAAAACAGCCTCTCACTTAATTTTAGATACCGATATAAAAATCTAATATAGCGCATAGCTAAAATTGTAATATCTGAAGTGACATTCGAGAATCACAGATAACATATTCTATTCGTAGCTTCAAATATATCTTGAGTTTTTAATCGAAAAAGGCGGATTTATATTATGCAACCTAATTAAATCTTGTAACAAACTTTTGGATACCAAGGGCCAATTCTAGGGGTTTCTGATAAAGTTTATCATGAATATAAGTTACTGATAGGATTTCTTTATTAGCGTGATGTAAAACAGGACCTTAGGACTTGTTTCAGCTCTACTAATAAATTATAACTTTTGGTTTTGAACATAATTATCTGGCATCGGACAATCGGAAACATTTCTCTATGTAAAATAGTTATATATCAGATAACAAACTGATTTTATTATCACTGTAAAAAAAGTATACATTTTAACCTATATGTTATAAATAAAAAGTATTATATGATTAGACTTTATATTTATATATTATCATTTTACATAAATGTACCTATATGTTAGTCACTCTTGTATAAGTGGCGTGTTTAATGATCTGTAGCGTGATAATTTCGCCTTTAGCAATAAGTGAACAATCTCACGTAAAAGAATAAATTAAATAAAAAAATAATAGTACATGCCGAAATTAAAAATCAAATAGTCTAACACATATAATAAAATCTGATTCGATTAAATTGCGACGGACGTTTGCTTATTAGGTATAAAAAGACTTTTTTAGAATAACAAAAATAAAATTTGTTATTATAAAGTTATTAGTGTTTGTATTTTTGTGTATAATGAAGACTGAATAAATATTATGTTTTATGTTATTATTATATTATTTAGGAACATTTATATAATAAGGAACTTCCAACACCTAATATCGAATATTCACGCCAACACCAAGTTCAGAGAAATAATAAAATGAAAACATTTCAGAGCGCGCCATCGTGAACCCTAATACAATAGTCGGTAAATCTAAATTTATTACAAGTCAATATAAAACATACTTATTGATACATTTAGCCGAGTTACTGAAAGGCTGAAGTATGAATGTACAATTTTATTAAGGGATCGAGAATTTTGATTAATTTCCTTTTTGAGACAGTTTCCATTTCCTTTATGATGTGATAGAAATGCTTTTGCGCTATATATAAAATGATTGCTATACTTCGGACCAAAATGAATTCATTTAAAAATTAAAACTGTATGTAACTAATATTGTGATTTTAATTAAGATAAATAAACACGAGAGAAAATATTACAAAATGTTAATTTTAAAAGTAATTCAATATTTTTTTTTATATCATAAATGATTTATGATTTAAAAAATGAAAAAGATTTAGATATTCATAAATATTTTATTTAAACCGTTTTAAAAAATTCGATTACGTTGTCATTAATAATTACGTTATCATTAATAATTAAGTAAAATTATTATACAGTTCTCTTTTTTATAATTCTAAATCCAGATCCTGGAATAAACAACATTAATATGTATACATTTTACTGATGTATATGGCAAGGCTGCAGAAACGATTTACCTTCAATGTAGAAATATGAATCGAAATATCCGAGATTATTGGGAAATGATCCCTTGAACGTTTCCAGGTTTGGTTTCCGATTCAACGGAAAATCACATAAATCTCCTAAGGAAGGATACGAATCTCTTTAAAAATGACGTAAAAAAATCCGTAAGCGCGCCTTCGTAAAGACGAGTGCGTCGCGAAATCACGTTCAAGACAGATTATTAAAATATCATCTTTCAAGGAGCTTGTTTGTCTAATTTTTACAAGGCGTGAAAGATGAGAAATTCCTTCGGGATCGAATATTTGACAAGTTAAAATCTTTGAATTACCTTCTAATAATAAAACAGTAACACTTTGTTGTTTTACTTTTCCTTTCCATTTTTTTTTGGAGTTAAAAAATCCCAACGGTTTATAAGGATACAGCTTTTTTGTAACTCACAATTTTTTTATTTCTCAGTTTTACTTTATATTACGCAATGTGTATACTAAATAATTTATTTATTTACTCTTTATTGTACACCACAATATGCAAATACAAAATAATAATAATACAGACAACTTAAGAATGTGTAGTACAAGAGGCGGTCTTATGGCTAGTTAGCCATTTCTTCCAGACAACCAAACCAAATTATTGGCGAATAATTTAAGATACACGGACAAATATTTAAGTAAAAGAATAATGTAACATAATGAGTTCAATTATTGTATAGTTCTACCTGTGATTTTCAATGTAAACTTATATATAGCAAACCCGAAACAAGCAACATGTTGATAATGTTGTAATATCAGTTGCTGACGCCTTAATCCCCTCTTAACATGTTTTTAGATGGGCTCTTTGAATACATACGCTCCCATGAAGCCTCTTTGTACCCGCAAGTAGCTTACTCTATTAGTATCAACATAGTTTCACGCCATAAAACCTTGTATTAACGAACATCATTAACAACGACTAAAGTCTTATTATACGCAGTATTAAGTCAGGTCAAATTAAATTGCACCACATTTATTTTGGTGTATTTCATTTTACAATTATTTATATGACTTGATGCAGAGCTTAAATTTACGAAACTAATTTTTTTATTAACAAGGATGTACTTGTAATATAAGAAATAAATTCCACGAGAAGTAATATTTATTTCATTTAATATTTTTTAAGCTCATATTTCCGATTAATCTGAAATTTCGTATAGTCATGTACATCATTCCGAAATGATGATAACAAATATATAAAAAAATATGCTCCAAAAGGACGAAAAGGTGTATTGGTCTTATTGAGTTAATATATTTAACAAGCAATCATATTAGTTTTACTATTTATTCCTATAACAAAATAGCTGATCCAACAGACGCTGTCCTGTCTTGTGAAATGTCGTTTGCGAGAATTTTAAATAATTGATACGTTATCAGAAATTTTTAAATTTTCTACTAGATAATTAGTTACTATTAAAAATCTTAGAACAAAAAATCTGCCAAATTGGTGGTGCCGTTCATAGTGTAATGTTCTTCAGCAGCTCATTTCACAATTCATTTTTATTTATGTAGAGTAGATGTCCTATTTTGAATGTAAAATATCGACATATTCAAGGTATAACGATTGACGCACCGGTGTGGTCTTCAAGTCCCATAAGTCAATTTCCTTTCATATCATTGGAACTAAAGCACGCGCACTTGACCCAACATGGGAACTGCATTAGCCTCCGATAACTAATTTAGGACCCAAATTGACCTACAAAATATATCTAGACGTGTAACGTGGGACTTGTAAACTGTTTATATGTAACTCGCTGAGAAAATTTAATATATTATAAATACTAGCCAAGCCGGCGAACATCGTACTGACAAATATTTTTTCATAAATAGTATCCTTTTTTTTAAATTATTTATACAAACCCCGTCCTAAAAATAATGAATACAAAAATCATATTACAGTTCAACATTAGTTTTTATCAATAATATTAGAGATTACCGAGATCAGACATAGAACTTCAGCTGGATTTTAGAATTAAAGATTTAAAGATTTATGGTATATTTTGCAAAAAAAAAATTAGAGTTGATATTGCGTCATATAAAAATAATTTCTGATATTAAAACGAAACTTTTTGTAGATTTAATAGTTTTATCACAAATATTATATTTTATCACAAAAAATTATACTTTTTTAAAAATATTTTTCTGCGATACTACGCAAGTTAGCAAAATTCCTAACACAAACAAAATCAACTATTACTGTTTGTTTCTTTTATTCTATGCCATACCAGAATGTAAAAAAAACCAGAATTAGAGCCCATCAATACCTCTATATTTCCTATATAAATTTTATCACTGTATCTAAATATAGTTTTAAGTGTATTACTAAAAGGTCAAGCAAGACAAGAAATTCACAACTCTTCCCATTGTACACTATACTTCACCTTCTAGGCTTTCATATATATGCCGAAGCGACGAAATGTAGCTATTAATACTGTGGCGAAGTATGTGCTCTAACATAAATGAAATTTTATGATCCTTACTTTGGTTAGAGCAGGGTTCGCCAAGTGAATGTGTCACGCGAAACAAATATTAAGTTGGTGTTCGATTCGATCTAGATGTTACAAAAAAAAAAAAAAAAAAACTGTAAATGAAATCAATTTAAAGCATATTTTATTTATTCTTACAAAAATGAATGTTTCAAATGTTTTATTTTAAAAAACCTTTTTGCTGTCTGCCTTCTAATAAACTTTCCACAGTTGAATTTAAACATCAAAATGTTTTGTAATCCTCACAATAAGTCATCAAAATATAACATAAAACACATCGTTTCCTAACGTTGTTAGAGAAAAACAAAAATCAATTTTATTCAATATTAGTATGACTAAATGTAGTTCCAATTTAAAATAGGCGAATATGAAAACATAAATAAAACAGGTAGAACTATTTGGAAATCCCTCGGTTATCTACGAGGTTCGTTGCGGAAATGTCTGTCATTCTATATTCATACTTCAGAGAATTGCAAAAATATGAGGAAGATAAACGTGGCCCTTCGTACGAAACCCTTGCTTCGAGTGTAATCGAATGTAGCACTGATAAAATTATTCAACTGAATTGAATGAGTAATTGATTTTTGTTTATTTACTGTGTTTATTTAAAATTTATGTATATTTTTATTTCTATGTAATTTTGCATTTTATTATTTTGTGCTTAGAAGTGAGTACATAATAGAAACATCATATATACTAGTATAAAAATAGACACTTGTTTACCTAAATTTAAAAACTAGTGTTCAAATCATAGACTTTTTAAGGAGTAAGATTCTTTTTTAAACATTTAGAGAACTAAAAATAGTATTCTTGGAAACGAATAATTATTTTAATGTTACATAGAGCAGTGAATGTTAATATTACGTTTTTTAGAAATTTAAAATTAGCAGAATCGTTAATCTACATGTACATTCTTATAAATACTAAAATTTTATTGTGATTACAGCAGCACAGAGGAAATATTTTTGGTCCTTTTAAAGGACGTATGAAGTAATTTAATATTACATTAAAATATTGTTTGTTATTTAATAAGTAGTGTTAATGTTAGTTTAATATATCAAAATAAAAACTATCAATAGCACTAATTTCAAATTAATTATGATTATCTAATATACGATTATATTATGAAGGAAAGTTGAACCACAGGTAAGATAATTTGATTAGAATTACAATAAAATTAGAATAAAAATTTTACTAGATGTAAATTTTAATAAATACAAATAAGTCAGTATAATAATCGGGTCTTTTAAGCTCACTTTCTCTGAGATGTCTGCTTATAAATCGTTACTGAAAATAGCATTTTCTTGGTTACTTTACATGTATGTATAGGCCTCGATCCATTTATAGAACCGCTGCGTACGGAATCTGTACTTGACCTAACCTTCATTTCTATATTGCACTTCCTCAGCTCACCTTGATATTAAAGTTTCTATAATTTTCATCCTGGAGTTATAATAAAATTTAACCTCAATATCGTCAATATTCGCGTGGGTACACCGACGGGGACTTTATAAAATTACATTACTTGTTGCTATTTTTATAATACATCGAATTGATAAATTTTATTTTTAAAGAACAAAACATTCTGTGATTAAGTATGTAGGTTTATCTTGAGTAAAGTGTTTTATTTTTCTCTTTTACTTGCACAATGGAATAAGATGGTAACACCTTTTCAAATACCTCAAGGATAAATAAGAAAAGACGCGAGAAAAGTGTATTTGGGTTCTTAAGTAGTTTGCTGTATTTACTGAGTTTTGTTTATCAGATTTATTGGTAGCGTGCTTCAACAATTGGAATCTTTTTTTAAGATTCTAAAAATCTTTTAAAGTATACTAGAAATCTAAATACATACGAGGTTTTCAATCCAACGCTAGATCAAATATTATTAAGAACTAATAAATATTACCTGTCAAAAGTTACACACGTATTAACGTGTCGTCGTACACGTATTAACGTGTAATCGTTCATTATTTTTTTCATATTGTGGAACTGATCGACCGTAATTAATGTAACATAAACCTGTATCTACCCATGTAGTAATATATCAATGTTAATTGACATTTAAGACCAAGGTTACATATAGTTTACAATTTATATATATATATATATATATATATATATATATATATATATATATATATATTAATTCTATATTTTTTTAGGGACTTGTCTACACAGACATGCCAGCCCCATCATACCCTAATTCTCACTATGCCTAAGAAATGGAGAAAGAATCATTGATGATGTAACATCATATTAACTAATAAATTTACAAGTTTATTTAAGTTTACAATATTAAGGTACTAATATTGCAGAAGATTTAAAATACTCATTACTCAAAGTATTACGAAAAATATCGTTGTACAAAACAGTTATAGTAGTAAAAATAGTATTTTTTTATTTGAAAAACTTAAATTTATATTGAAGTTGTGATAAATTTATAGTTTTTTTTATACGACTGACAAAACGTAGACTCTGCCTAGCCCCACAATAGAGGCAGCTCGCGTTCCGAATAGTTGCGATTATGACTCCACTTTCGATGTACATAAAATTGGAGCGTACTCAACCACGCGACTCAACTGCCGGTTCACGGATATATCTATTATTTTAACTTGTAAAATACAAATAAGTTATGTTTTATCATTTATCATACTTGTATATTAATTTAGTTTATTAACTAAATAAAACCGTTGTGCTCTTGGGATTAGTAACTTGTACAGGAACTATTAGTAGAATAACTCTTAATTGTTGTAATTTATTATGATTCGTAGTTGAGAAGTTCATGACTAAACGACATCTATTTATATATAAATTGGACTTTAGAGTAACACCTTACTTCTCTGTTTAGACAAAGTTGTTTAAGGTACCTATTTTTGACGACTCTTTTAAATTTATGTATTTGACTCATGAATCTTTTGTATGCTCCTTGCCGAATGATTGATTGACGCGATTCATTATCACATAATTTTTTTTTAATTTTTGTTTTTAATTTTTATACGCCATATTACACACATACCTAAATAAAAAAAGCTGTAGATCTGATTTTGTATATAAAAGGATAAAAAATATTTTAAGAGGAATTCTATTATCGATTTTAAGTCTTAATTCCTCTGTTTGTACTTTGGTCTCGCATTTTAGCAAAACTACTGCGTTTATTTAAACAAAGTAGCCGAGTTTTAGTTTACTCTATGAACTCAGGTACTGAATACTTTATATTCCGAAATTCAGTTTGATATTTTAGAGAGATGAAAGGCCAAATGTATACTTAGTTGTGTTTAATTAAAACGTAGTCTGATTCATTTATTCTGTTTTTGTTACAAAGTAGATATTTTAAAGTTTATCAAGAAAACATCTCTAGTTCTAGTATTTGGTTCGTTGGTCCCGAAATTACAGACCCCTCAACGTTAGGGCCAAATAACTCGGATTGTACAAACATCTTCTAAAGGTAATTTTATATTATACTAATAATCTAATATATAAAATTCTCGTGTCGCGGTGTTTGTAGTTAAACTCCTCCGAAACGGCTTTACAGATTCTCATGAAATTTTGTGTGTATATTGGGGAGATCTGAGAATTGAACAACATCTATTTTTCATCCCCCTAAATGTTAAGGGTCCACCCCTAATTCTTTTTTAATTTTTAGATAAATCATATATTTTTAATTTTATTATGATTTGGCGTTGAAAAATACATACAACCTTAAATTTTCACCCTTCTACCACTAACCCCTGTTTTTAAATAGCGTTTAGCGGCAAGACAACGTTTACCGAGTCAGCTAGTATACCTATATAATAATTTAATCATTGTCACTTAGTGCTACTTATTTATATTTTTGGTATGAGTGATTATTGAATTAATTTGCTAGTTGCTTTTTTCTGTTTACAAAAAACTAAATATGTTGAAATTAATAAGTGTTATCGGACGGTTCGTCCTATAACACCCCACTCTCGCCAGAGGACTATTTCTCCATGTAGGAGAAGTATTGAAGGTTAATCCAAATAATTGAATATATCCCAACTATGAGTAACGATCGCTTTTACTTGCGTATGATAACAACCGGGACATTCAGCTTAACGGACCACCTTTCAAACCTGACCAAACCCGAAAGAAATATTTCTACAAATACTATATATTTATTCATAGGACATGCACCACAACACCAGAGCGGTTGTTTGAATAGTTTGTAGGTTGAACTGAGGTAGGGCAGTAGTAGTGGCAGAAAATTAACTGCTCGAAATATATAGAAGCCAGACTGGGGTAGTATCTCGACCTTAAAGAAGATCACAGCTAAATAATACTGCTTTCAAGTAGTGTTGTGTTCCTGTGGTGGGTAAGGTGACTAGAGCTCCTTGGGGGAAATTGGGTATAGGGTCGGCAACGCACTGGTGTTGCAGGCGTCTATAAGCTACGGTAACCGCTTACTATCAGATGAGCGGAACGTTTGTTTGCTGACCTATATGTAACATAGCCTTTAAAAATATTAGTTGGTAGAAAACACAGAAGAGGAGATATTCATAAAATTTGTAAACGCTTCTTGTGTAAACTGAAAGAATTAATAAATGAATTTAAAAAAGTAAAATAAAAACTCCTTTAAAACAGAACTCTTCTCCTTGTTGATAATCACAGATGGCTCTGATACTATATTTTTATGATAGAAACGTAAAAATATTAGTTTGTATCCAATAGGCTTCTTAGTTAATAGTTTCCTGACATAATAGAAAAACACCTTATTTCGTTAAGTCTCGCGTTACTTCGTAATCATCCATGCATCCAAAAAGTTGACGTCCAACACAATATTTATTTAATCGATTTCGTTTTAGTATGATAATTGTTAAATAAGACTTCAAAGATATTTAATTTAGAGTTTTATTTTATTTTATTTAATGGTTTACCAACAGATATACATCAAATATAGTATTAAGAGTACAGTGTATATAAAATCGTCATGTTAGGATGTAGATCCAATTAAAAGCAAACACAGCTTCCTCATTTGAACTTTAAATATTTGAAAGGAAGAGAATAATATAATAATAATTATAAATTAATTTAAGAAAATAATTTTTTTTAGGTTAGGTTAGGTTAAATATGTGACTAATTTTCTATATGCACCAGAACTACTGTGAAATAATATCTATCTTTGTTTTTCGATAAAAAAAGTTATGGTCCCGAATTATTCTAGTTTGATGTGTATTCTATATAAAAGCGTGTAATTTATAGCACATTAATGAATTGTTAAACAAACTTAGAGGTTTAAGTGTACCTAAGCGCTTCCCGTACTTTTCATTTTGTGAGAGGAAGACACAGCTGAAGGTGTACAATATTACTCTGTACAGTGAGTCAGAGCTTGCATAATTTAGATGTAAAGTATATATACTAGCTGACCTGGCGAGCTTCGTACCGCCTTATTTTTTTCTGATATATAATAATTACATATAGCAAAATAATATATAGCCTATCTTTCAAGTTGGATCAAACAGCACACGATGTTCAAATTTGATTAAAATGCGTTAAGCTTAGGAGTAGGATTAGCTTAGGAGTCCATCGCAGACAAACAACGTGACGCGTAATTTATATATATAAGTATTAAGTATTAATAATAATATACGTGGGAATATGTAATTAAGCGTCCTTATTATTTTACAAAAACAGTTTAATTTGAGTTTTATCTGTTCATAAATACAGACAGTTTAGCAAATGGACAAAATTTCTAAAAAATTATATTTTTGTCTACAGCAGCAAATACGAAATTTATAAACAAAAATATGTAGGTATTTATTAAAATATAATGTAACATGTATCGACAATACAAAATAAGTATCTTCTTGCTTAAAACAGAAAAGATAGAAATGTATTTGTAAAATGTTTGTATTTTATTGTAAAAGTAATGACTCATGGTCACGTGTAACATAAATATAAATTGAAACTTTGTACGTTTGTTATATGAAAGTTACGTTTAAGGTTTTAGTTCGACAGGTTTGGGATGAAGGACATTTTGGAATGATCCCTTGTTGGAATCGAGTTTGATACATTTATATTTCTTAAACAAAACTACCAAACTAATGTTAAATAATATATTTACTAAAATTCTTAAGATAGTAATTGGTAGGATTACTTGTACATTCTTTTTTTACCATTTTTATTAAAGCGTATACATAATTATATTTTGGATACTTAAAAGACCTTAGTCGGTTTCGGTAACATTCAAAATGAGGTCAGGTCAGGAAACCACAAGTGAAACATTTATCTACTTTACAAGAAGACTGTAAATGAATGCAATTTCTGCTCTCGCAATCAAAGTATTTGAATGCCGCTTGATTGGACAGCGGTAAAGACTTTTTTATGACGGAATTCTTTTCGGCGAACCTATTTAGTTTTTTCACGTTGATTTTTTTTGAACAGATAAAAGCTCAGATTTACGAACTTTTAAGTAAAAATTTTGGGATGAACAATCAGTATAGGTATTTTTATTAATCTAATACCATTAAACGAGCAATTTTTGTATATGTATATCTATAATCTGAATCTCGGAAACGGCTCCAACGATTTTCATCAAATTTAGTATGGGATGGGATTAGCGGATTTCGGGGCCGATAAATGGAAATTAGCTAGGATTTATTTTAAAAAAATGTCGTTTTAACCCTGTTTTTAGGTAATGAAAAAATGGATACAATATCATTAGAATACGAAGGTAAATTTCGGGATATCAGCCGGTCGGAATCGATCGAGAAGACTACGGTTCAAATCCCCATGTCTCGGTCGATTATTTTTTACCTTTCTTTTCTAATTGCACTCATGATTTTTTATTTAAATAACTAGTTCAATTTTTTAATAATAAGGTCAGTAATATCGGAAAATTATTATTTATATTTTATCAACATATAATTCGTATTTAAATATAATTTCCAAAAATCACGGTTTACAAAAAATACCGAGCTAAATAGCTCGGTCACCCAGGTACTTTTTACTATACACACATATCGGTAATAATATTATAACATAGAAAAATTACGGCGTCAGCAATGTACGAGATGTAATCAAGTTACGAGATAAATAAGATAGAGTTAGTGTGTCTGATCTGTTACGGTGAGAATTAATATTTAGGGTCCACATAACAAAATTATATATGAGTTTCAGTGGGAACACTAATCTGTTCGAAGTTTTCAGTCAATAATATCAACAAACTATTATGGATATGAAATGTCGGAATTAGCAACAATACTATAATGTATTAACTATATAACCATAAAAAAGGACCTTTATCGTAGTATACGATTGCTTAGCCAATTAACAACAGGTTGTTTTTGTTGTAACTAGTCTCCACAATAAAATTATTTTGGCAGCGAAATGTCAGGTCAATTTTTTTATTTCGGCAGTAAATGCCTTGAGCAGGAGGTCAACTTTTGGTAGGTCAGTAAGGAATTATACGTATTTAACTTTGAAAATCATCAGGAAATAGGACTTAGTAAAATTAGGTATTTTTTATGTCATTTGCCCTTCAGTTTGACGTTTTGATTGATGACGCTGCTTTTAAATTTCGTGTAATCATAAGTAATTTGTTCAAGTTCAGGTTGTTTAATAAATGATAAAATAAATAAATGTTGTAAACAATAATAAATGTTGTTTGCAAAGCGTTACAAAATCCTTAATATCAATGTATTGTGTCTATCAATACACAGTTAATTAAATTTCATTATACTTTATTAAAATCTTTTAATTTTCCCTGAGCAAAATCAATATACAATTAAAGACAACCCTTCAATGATCAGTAGTAAATAAGTAGCTTTTTATGTAGTCACTAGAGCCTTCGTTATAAAACTAACTTTTCAAGATGCGAACAAGTAACCGCAGATAGAAATGAATATTCCACACAAATGTGCTGCGAAATGAACCCGGTGCTCTTTAGAATTTACTACAAAAGTCTTCTAATTAAACTTCTGGTCTTCAACTTGCGTTATGAAAAAGTCAATCAACCCTGAGTTAGGGACCGAGTGCTCTTGTATTCAGACCCATGTCAAAACCATTGTTAGTGATCGTTAGGGGAAAAATTCAATACTCTCGAAACTTCCATTGATCTTTTCGTGCCCGAGTCTTTTTGTTGTATGTACTGGTAAACAATGTTTTTGTTTGCTTCGAAAGTTTTAAGATACACTTGTACTTACAGTTATTGCTGAGAAAATATAATACTCGTATAGAAACATAACACTGTTTGTCATTTTCACAAAAACATGTGAGTAATATCTTACCTCAACATATATAAAAACTAAACTGAAATTACAAGATTCAAAATGTAAGAGGTAATTTAGAAACAGTAAATTTCATAAAAATAATTTGAGAGTAAGCACGTCCTTAATGAATTTTACAATTTTTAATAAAATGTCAAATATTTTTCTAAATTACAACTATTTTAAATTTTATACGATCTTAGTCAATGCGGTTAAAATAAAATAAAAATAAACATGGGATTGTTGTTAAATTATAGTATAGAAAAGTAAAATATTTGTTTAGAATTTAGAAATTACAGTTTTGGCTTCAGTTTCGATTATAGACTACAAACTCTCTAGAAAAAAAAAACCTTTCAATTTCCATAATTTTTCAAGTTATATGTAGTTTTATTACACAGATTTTATTGTACAGTTGTATTAATTTAGTTTTGATTATGGAGAAGTACTCTTTTTATGAGTAAGCTGTGAAGAACTTTCTGGTGTCAAAAAAATTTCTCTTAATACCGTTTGTGGATTCCATTTTCGTTTGAAACCTATATTTGTATCTGTAATTAATTGTGTTCAACAGCTCGCCACTAAAACCCAAATAGCACGCAAAGCCACTTCTTGGTTTTGAACACTCAACAACTACCTGCTGTTACTTTTTGTAAAATTTTATCTGTTAACCCACACAGCATCGTGGTGGATAAAGCTTCAAACGTTGTTGTATACCAAATAGAAGGCCTATGACTAGCATTGTACAATACTGAATGTTCACAGATTACTTAAATTCAGTTCAGAATAACTTCTTTAATTCGTCTCGTTAAATTTTGTTAATAACTTGTTATAATTCTGCAAATAAGGATATATATTATTTGAAGAGCCAATTTTATTTTAGCGAATACTCCAAGACGTATGTAAATTGTATTTAATCTCTAATAACAAGGCCGCTTAATTAAGATCAAAATCCTTAAAATACCTGTATAATTACGGGTAAGGGATTAAGATAACACAAAGCACTCTCGAAGTTGAAATCTAATATCCTTGTCTTTAACCAAGAGATGAAAAGAGATAATTGACTTTTCGACGCAAAAATATCCTCAGATATGGGGGAACAGTAAAAATGTCGTATTTGTAATTTATTCGTCAAACAGTAACGTATAACCACCTGAGCTAACAACTTTTATCGCCCATTATTACAGCGAGTCGTATTTTTTCATTAATCTCACTGAAAATTTATGAGATACTAGTTTTCGCTCACGGTTTTATCCGAACGGATTATATCCTGTCGTAAATTATTTTTTTACATTTGTCTCTCAACTTCGTATTTGGTTTTAATGTTATTGAATTTATCTAGTTATTTTTAATCTACATTTTGTTACAAATGTGGATTCCTTAGGTATTATTTGAATTTGGTATTAGTATGTGAGAGAGTTTTTTTTTTCATGTAACGTAAATTAGTGTATCAGTGTAATAACATGTTATATATTATACATAGCAATTCACTATTGTAAACTACAAAGAAGTTTCCAGTGAGTGAGTGAGTAAAGGTCGATGTGAAATCGTTTTTCAGCACCGAGTTTAGTTTGAAAGTAATATTGAGCAAGAAAGACTGTGATTTCCTGAGATTATCATAGACGTGAAAAGAGGAGATGTACTTGAGGAGTAGGAGGATGTCGTATTTACGTTGTATTATGTAGAAGATGATATGAAGATTACCTTTATTTCAGCTAGCTTATACTTAGCGAATTATTGTGATTTAATATGATTTACTTAATACTAGCTCTACCCTGCGCGCGTTGCTACGTTTTTTTTTTAAGACGTACCAACTCAGAAACCTTTGTGGGCTCTTGCACAACACTTTACTGAAGATAATGACATGGTCAAATGCATAGTTTACGATTATATAAAGGACATAGAGACAATTATTTATTTATATATAAATATAGAAGATTGTCAATTAGAAGCCGTTCTGAAAATGAGTTATTCTAAGAAATTGAATTGAATACTTTATGCTATAATCGCTTTATCGGGAGAAATTAATTTAGAGCCAAAATCAAAGGCCCTCAATTTAATAAATTGATGTCAAGAATAAATATTAAGCAAACCATTGCGCCACTAGTTATTATATAATTATAACAGTCTTGTCGTATTTACATTAAGTATATGATCTATTCAAAGATGTACACTATACGTCTCTATATCTTTATTTGATAACAGCCGAGACCGACAGCTAAACATCCTCCGAGGTACGGCGGGGATACCCACAAGGACAGGGATCCAAACCGGAAAGTCAAATATCCATCCCGAAAGGGAATCGAACCCACAACACGCTGGTGTTTGGGCGCGTACATGGCACACACAACATTACACCAGAGAAGTTGTTAAAAAAATATATAACGTTGAATTTTTTATATTTTCATATGTATGAAATAATACAAAATGACTACAGTAAATGCTGCTCTATTGGGTACATAATACGGTGGCAGTATAACGTTTTACGAAAATATACGTGTAAATCATAATCGTGTTTGCATTTCGTACCTCAGTGAATTCTAAGTTGATTACATAAAGAGATAGAACTCAAATACGAAGTGGAACGGCATTCTAAAATATGACCCAAAACAGACTCGGTTTGTCCTTTGATCTACCGCACTCCAGGAATTACCCCTCCGTGCCTAAGAATAAATGGCGAAACTTTTCGTTGGGGACTTGGTTGCTTTGAGAAACTTTGAATGAAGTAATTTATATAAGAGAAAAATCAGTCAAGATGATGTCGGAACATGTTTGTTAGGTTCTGTTCTTTAATTTTATTTGAGATAAAATTGGAATGAGAGAATTATTCCCTTCATATCGATATATTCAATTCAGTGAAAAATGTATGTGTAAATAATAAATCAGTGTCACACACATGACTTTTGGATGAAGACAAAATGTAATTTTATTTCATATCTACTTAACATTTAAACAATTATTTATTAACATTTTAGATATATAATTATTGTGACGACGGGTTGGCGCAGCGATCATAGCACTGGCTGATACGCTGCCGGTCGCGGGTTCGATTCCCGCTCACGACAGACATTTGTATCGACCATATAGATGTTAGTCGTGGTCTGGGCGTTGTGTTTGTGTATTTTGTGTGTTTCCGTAACCCCAATACAGGAGAAAATCCTACTGGGGGATCCGTTGAGTGTGAAGCGCTTATTAATTCTTATTATTAATTATGGTAAATAATTGTATTAGTTATAACCATTTTATCTGTACTATCATCAGGCAACCGTGGTTTTTGAAGGTGTAACCTAGCAAGGCAAAAGCGTATTCCATAGATTTGCACTACGCGAATCTGCGCCGCTGAAAAGTAACGGCTGTACAACTCCACATTCGTAGGTATATTCATTATCTTTACTTATTCTTTATAAAATTATCTCCAATTATATATATTGTAAAATGGCAAGTTAAATAGAACGTCATTTATCTAATGGGACTAATGTGTTCACTTAATGTGTCTACTCATTTGTTGAATTTATACAAATTCACTAATCTACTAAACAAACAGAAAGTAACTTAAAGTAATGTGATCTTATGTTAAGAAACATTTATTAAA
This sequence comes from Melitaea cinxia, assembly GCF_905220565.1. Taxonomy (NCBI): domain Eukaryota; kingdom Metazoa; phylum Arthropoda; class Insecta; order Lepidoptera; family Nymphalidae; genus Melitaea; species Melitaea cinxia. The sequence continues at coordinate 6,646,127 of NC_059409.1, read as the reverse complement.
ATGGAGAGTAATTTTTTACCATCAGAGATAAAACAATTTCGTCTCGTCAACTCGCGTAGCGCTTCTTCATTAATATTCCACACTGTGAAATATTCAATTTTTCCTTAAAAACGTGTAATATAGAACCTACAGGTAGGTGAAAGAAAAATTATAAAAAGAATTATTTAAAATTTAATCTTGGAAGGTAAAGTAAAAATTATTACCGTTTTTAAATTTGTGTGAGGTGAGTTGGAACATAAATAATGACTTTTTCACGAACTTTAAAAAAGCTTTTAAGTTATTGTCACAATAAAATCAAATTAATCTATAAAAAAATAAATTTAGAAAAAAAAAAAATAGAGTTAAGTAGTGTTAGTTTTGTTTATCGTTATTAAAATATGTTTATTTTAATTTACTAGCCATACCCGTGCGAATAATTCGCCCTAATTAAGTATAATAATTATCACTTTACAAAATTACAAAAAAATATTTATACGTGAGTTCATTTGAAATGAAATAAAAAAAATTACCGACCGTCAATCGTGTTGACGTTGTTTCAAAATTAAAGCCGTTAGATGACAGCATTGCTGTGTTGTGTATCAATTTATATCTGTGTATATAATTTTAATAATTAATTAATTTACAGAAACAAAAGCGATAATATTTTTTTTTAATTATAGTTGCCGGTAGAGCAAGCAATCTATAAAATGATATATAATTTATGTGGAGTAATTGTGAGGTTTTATCTTAAAAGGGAGGCAAACATCTTAACCTTAGCGTATTAATATATGTATATGATAATTTAATTTAAGACATTTCAGTAAACGTAAGGCATTTATTTAAATACCCTTAGATAATAATAATGTAAGCAAGAAATATCCGGTGAGTGTGATATAACGGTTGATTGAGCACAACAAAATTATATGGGTTCAATTTAATTACTGGATACGGGATTGGATAAAATTATTCCGTACTCGGAATGTTTATTCGTTTACTAAAAAGCTTTTTTTATTCGTCTTCACAAATACGACTTTTCCATACTTTTAAATAAAACAATTTACATATATATTACAATTCTGTAACAGAATTAGTCTTCTATCTGTATCATAATTTTATTCTTAAATTAATTCTCATTTAAGACTTATAGTACCTATAGCGTAATTATTTGTATTATCTATACCAATATTATTCCATATGTGCTCACCGCCCTATTTTTAAAACGGCAGGTTATTTATTTTCTGTGTCGACCTAAAACTGTGGTTTGATTATTGAATTGTACTGTTCGATTTGTTTACATTTTGGCATTATAAAAACAAAAAAACGTAAAGTTGTTGGCGCCATTTTTTCTGATTTTTGGAAGAATAGAAAGTGCAAGTGTGACGTTTACGATGGCGGGAATAAAAAGTAAGTTTATTTTTTATTTTTTTATAAGTAAAACCGTGTAAAGCAGTTTTTTTATATGTATTATTTTATATTTGATTAGTTTTGTGATAAAAATCGATTATTTCGGTTGAGATTTAGTTTTTTAGAGGCATTATTTATAGCGCCTCATTATTGGGGCGCTGGGCGCGTACTTGCATGTTGATTTCAAACTTTATAGTATATGTGTTATACTTTATTTACATTGTTTATAGCAACTGCCGATTATATTGGTACTTTGTATGTTATATTTTTATATTTATTATGTTGTTTTAGGTTGAGTTTGGCAGGAATTATCGACTTATTGGAGACGGAAGATGAGGGCACTGAACACACACATAGCCCAGCAACCAAATGTTGACGAGTGACTGCGATAGTGACGAAGAAAATGCGCTTGTAGGTAATATCAGTCATCTGACAGGCAAACAACTACGAGCTGAGGCGCTGCTTGAATGTGTGCGCAAATCGGGTTCACTTTTACAAAGAGAAGTTATAGAAGTGGACTCGATTGATGACGACAAGATATCCCTATCGGAGATACATTCACTTCTGCGCCAAAAAGAGCTAGCACAGGTAGCACTTATCCTGATCTAGGTGTTGGAGGATCTGTCATTACGAACTTGGCGGCCAAATTGCCTACAGATTTTCCAGTTCATGTTTACACAGACAATTTATTTATTTATTTAACAATTTATGTACACTAGGAAAGCAAAAGGAAATAGCTCTTATAAACAATGCTGGTACAAAGGCACTACTTATCCCATGATCGAATCTCTTCCAGTAGTCCTGCTACAGGAAACTTATAAAACAGTCGCAAAATTAGCGTGTACAATCTAAACATATACATAATAAAAATATAATATAAATACATAATTATACAATATATAAATAAATACATAATAATTTATACACACGTAGATACAAATAATACGATACTTATACATACACGCATACACATATACGATACATAATATAATACATACGATAATAAATTCCAATACGCATAAGGACACTTAATTAAATTGATTTTAGACTAGGATTGATTAAGGTAGAATTTTCTAACTCTTTTCTTAAATAGCGATAGTGTTTTGCAATCGCGAATTTCATATGGTAGGGAATTCCAAAGTCTAACGGAATGTACAGTAAAGGAGTAAGAATAAAAATCGGTACGGTGGGTGGGCATCTGAAGAAGAGAACGTTTAAGTGATCTGCACTGAGAATCATCGTCGTGAGAGAAGGAAAAGCGGTCCCGTAGATACGAAGGAGAACGAGGATTAAAAAGAGTCTTAAAAAGGAAACAAAGTATTCTAAAATTTCTACGATGGCGGATAGGTAGCCATTGAAGCTGTTTACGAAAGTGACTTACATGATCATATTTTTTTAAGCCGAAAATGAAACGCAAGCATAAATTTTGTAGTCGCTCAAGTCTGTTAAGCAATTCTTCGGTGGTATCTAAGCAAGTGACATCGGCGTAATCAATGATCGGATGTATGAGAGTTTGCACAAGAGAAACTTTAGTCTTGAAGGGTAAAAAATTTCTTTACATAGTTTAGATTGCTTATCGCTTTCAAGGATTTTGGTCACCAGGGAACATGAACAATACGGGCCAAAGGGTCGAAAATGCGGTGCTGGAGTTAATCGCCGACATAAAGAAAAAACAGCGTTGGAGCTATGATCAACACGCCTGATGTTTCATCAAATCATTGATGAAACATCAGGCGTGTCCCTAGTGTGCAATACAACGTCAGTAACGTCGTTACCGTAGCTTCGAGCTGTGAAGGTGTTTCTCCAGTTGGATCCGCAAGCGATGGTCAAGTGCTGAAAAAAAAACCCTCGATTCAACAGCCCTTTTGTGTTCAAATATATAATCAATATATGGGCGGAGTAGATCGTCTAGATCAAAACATAGGCTGCTACCGCAATAGCATAAATTAAAAAAATGGCATTATTCTGATGTGTGGATGTGTATAGATGTTCTTAGATGTAATAAAAATTTCTTTACAACCTCTATAACAGTTATTTTATTAATATTACCCTTTGAAATAATTGCAATTGAAAAAATTAAGGAGTGGTTATAGACGTGATCTGCCGTGCTCAGCGCCCCAAAATTGGGGCGGTGAAAATGTCCAAAACGGCATATTTTTGTTATTTAATTAACAGAATACCTTTATTTTTATGCTTATTGGACTTAGAATAAAACGAAAAAATATAAGTTTTTACGAGAAAAAAAAGTTGAGCACATAAACGGGTTATAAAGAGGTAAAGTTTCTAACTTAGTTTGTGTGTAGGGGATAATCTTTGCAAATATTGATCCGATTATGAAAATTTTTCACTAATAGAAAGCTACACTATTCAAATATATAGGCTATATTTTATTTTTATAAAACAAATAATTCAGTGAAAATTAATAGTATATGGAAATCAAGTCGGAGAAATACGAGCGACATGAAAACTATTTGCATCACAAAAATATTGAACGCCCAACGAAGTGGGCACGGTGCGCGGACGCCGCGTTGGCGCAACGGTCACAGTCATGGATTGTGCCGGTTGCGCTGGCGGTTGCGGGTTCGATCCCCGCACATGACAAACATTTGTATTGGCCATACAGGTGTTTACCGTGGCCTGGGTGTTGGTGCATTCTTTGTGGGTCTCCCCACCGTGCCTCAGAGAGCACGTTAAGCTGTCGGTCCCGATTGTTAACATGTACACCTGATAGCGATCGTTACTCATAGTAGGCAATATATCCGCCAACCCGCATTGGAGCAGCGTGGTGGATTAAGCTCTGACCTTTCTCTTACATGGGGAAAGAGGCCTATGCCCGGTAGTGGGATATTACAGGATTGAAGCGAAGTGGGCACGGGTCGGCTAGTGTATATATATATATATATATTACAAAGTACAAAACTGTTACCGTAGTACTACGATACGATATGCTTCTGGTGCATGTTGCCGTGTTCGACAAATACATGAAACAGTTCAATTGTGTCTTGATTCAACGTAGTGTGCTGAAAGAGACACTTTTAAGTTGGTGACTCAATATTAAGCCATATGAACAATGTTTGCTATGTTTTCAGTCCATGTAGTTCTTATGTCAACGTAGTAAGAAACTAATGAATTACAAGTTTGCAAGTGCATTATTGTTTAGTAAAGTACTAAGTTGTGCAGTGCGACACTACAGAACTTATTGAAGAAGATGAGGCTTAACGTCAATTTTCTCAAGACACATACGTAAATAATTATTTCTAAAGTCCCCCTACAAAACGCAAAACACAATTGTTCCAAACATTTATATAGCATATAAACATTTGAGGTGGCTACTGATAACGTGGTTTATTTTGTAGAAATAGAAAGTATGTTTTTTTTGGCTGTTCAAAAAAAAAATTTTTTTTTCTAATGTAACATATCTGTCAAGTTTATTGCTGTCTATACTTGATTTGTATATGGAGAATAATTCAAAGTTAATGAAGCATGTAATCTCTACTGATTTCAATCATAATGTAGACAAAATAGAAGAAAGGATTATATTCCAAGAGTTAAAATTATAACCAACAGATTTGGCTTTAAGATCAATTTAGTAGTCCCTCAGTTTATGTACAATATTAAAAAGAAAGAAATAAATGTTTTCTTTTTATAATTCTAGTTAAGACGATTTAGTTATTCAGGCAGGTCGTTGTTGACATTATAAATTTATCAATAATTTTAGTTATGTACTCTGGTTCTGTTTTAATAATCCAAAATGAAGCCCTAAAGGGCTTATCTTGAAATAATCCGATTACATTTTGTCCAGGGCCAACAATGGTCTTTTAGAGAATATTGAAATATATTGAAGTATTCTTGTAATAAATCTCTCTTTTACTTTTTATGTAAATTTTATAATGTTCAAGAGATTATTAGGATTAAAATTAAAAGCGTGTAGAATTTATCTTTGAATAAAATGTAGGTGTTACAATACAAAGTAGCATGTAATGAAATTGCTTTTATTCTATTATGTTAGCGTATTAATTAAATTATGCTATAAATATATTATGAACAGCAATATAAATTCAGAATAACTTATTTAAAATATATTTCTGAAAAAACTTTTATAGCGATTAATATACGACGTGTGCTTTATTATTTCATGAACAATGAACACATTCTATAAACTTTATCAAGTTATTAAAATACTTCAATTGTAGGTCTTTCCCGAGAGATTCATTCATAAATATAAACATTATTTATTACGAACTAAAAGTACATACGAATAATTTTCAAAATTCTGTTTTCGATAAATTTCACATTATACGAGTACATACACTTATATAATAACTATACTTTAAAGATAGATTCATATATTTAAATAACTTTCGTTAAATTAATACAAATCGTTTTTTGAATACAAGAACGGGAAAGTTTAACGGGAAAAAACCCACTGGAGTTATAGTTCTGATGGGACGGGCATATTTATCATTGTATCAATTATAATCATAAGTTTCAAAACTTCAAACTAAGCAAAAATATATGGAAATAGTTATAAGTTCCAAAATTGAATATTTGTAATATTACGGCGTACATTTAAAATGAGAAAATTTAGAGATTTAATCCTAGTGGAGGTCGTTGAGTTTGAAGCTTGAATTTATTTTTATTTTTTTAAAAATCGTGTATTTGGTTTATAATATTTTTTATGTTATCAATACATGAAAGGGTAGATATAAAATAATACTACTAAGAAGTAAGAGACTTTTTATTGAAAATTTCCTACACTTTATGGATTTTTTCTGAAAATTCTTTAAATCTTAATAATTTCGGAGTTATTAACAAATAACCAAATTACTTTTTTTAACCGACTCCAAAAAAGAGGAGGTAACTCAATTCGAGCGTATATATATATATATATATATATATATATATATATATATATATATATATATATTTTTATGTATGTTCGGGGATAACTTCGTCGTTTATGAACCGATTTTGATAATTCTTTTTTTTTTGTTGGAAAGGAAATATCCCTGAAGTGGTACCATGATAAAACCAGGATCTGACGATGGAATCCCAGAGCAATCGAGGAAAACTCGGTGTACTGGGTGTACCCATTTTGATGATTCTTACTTTAATCGAAATCCGATGTTTATCATGTGGTCACATTTAAATTTCATCGAGATCTAATTACAACTTTTGGAGTAATCTTTGATAATGCGCATTTTCTTGACTATTTTTCGTCTACCTACGTTGTATTACATGTCGATATAATTGAAGTCGGTTTTTTTTTTCGTTTGCCTGCAAACACAATTATTATTAAGCTTCATTTGTTGATAACTTTTGCAAATTTTTGCGTGCTAGATAATTCTTTTCGATAGTCGAAGAAATAAAATTTATGCGTAGATAGTTAACAGCTTCCCATGACCTATCTTAAGTCCTTTAGAACAAGTACACTATATTTAAACAAACGGACGAATACTAGTAATATCTTGAATTATCGTGTCATTAATCATATAAGTCATCATTACAGCCTATACAGTCCACTGCTGGACATAGGCCTCCACAAGTTTACGTCAAAAATAACGTGAACTCATGTGTTTTGCCCATAGTCACCACGCTGGGCAGGCGGGTTGGTGACCGCAGTACTGGCTTTGTCGCACCAAAGACGCTGCTGCCCGTCTTCGGCCTGTGTATTTCAAAGCCAGCAGTTGGATGGTTATCCCACCATCGATCGGCTTCTTAAGTTCCAAGGTGGTTGTGGAACCTTGTTATCATATAAGTGCTTTTGAGAAAAGTATAGGATTATTTTATTTTCTTTAGAATCTTTTGATCAATATTTCTTGATTGCTTTCAAATAAGAAGAAAATAATGTGTGTCAGTTATATTTTCTTTTAAAAATATTTGGAAGTGACATTATACTTTTCAAATAATGAAAATATCAAATATAAAAAGGTCATGTTTGATAGTTGATGAAAAATGTCATGTTGTAATTTGAAAACGTATTATTTTCTCTTTTAGGTTTTGCTCTTTTGAATAGTTAAGTCGCTTAGAGGCATGATAAAAATACCTCAACTTTTTACTATCTTTTTTGAAACATTACTGCAGAATGTGAGCCGAAATTCTCCGAGTTCCTTTTTGAGAACAAGAGTAAAATACCAGACGACAGAGAGAATTTCCCAAGTACTTAACCGATCACTTCGAATTTATTTACCAGAAAATTACTATTATTATTATTATTCTTTTCATTTCATCCACGGACTGCAACACGTTTTTAAGGATATTTATTATCTGAAGATACTTTCAACCTTTAATGATGTAAGTTAGAACAATGATTTGATGTATTATAGCAAACGGCGAGAAATCAGTTTCCTTATACGTGGTGATAAACTGTTCTGGTTCGCGAAATTTTCGTTCGTGTAGCAAAACTGGTCCAATAGAGTACATAATAGCAAATTCTTGAAAAAACGTAACTTGCTTGTTCAGGTAAACAGTTACCGTAATCGAAATTGGCTAGGCGAGAGTACTACAAGTTTTCTCCTATTTGATTTATTCTAACGTTTTACCCTTTTCCTTTCAACAATAACCAGATTTTCTATAACGCAAAGATTTTATGTTATGGTTCCGATTGATCCTAAGTTTGGAAAGCTCAAATAAACAACTCCTTTGCCGAATTGTTTATATGATTGGGTATAGTAATACATATTTTAAATATTGAAAGATAAGGTATGTTTATAGTATAGATAAACTATTGAGCTAGTAAATTAATTTTAATTTCATGAGAAACAGTCAGTTGGTTATCGATAGTACAAGAGAAATCGTAAGAGATAAATAGTATAGAAATAAATGTTGAATAGTTAAAGAACATTGGAAATATTAGGTCCTTACAAATGAAATTGGCGTTTTGTCGTTCTGGTTACTCTGACAACATATAAAAGGACCCAACAGGTTACCATTTTTTTAAATTTGGATAACTTCTTGCAAGGAAAAAAATTCAACCCCGATGGGGCAGTGTTTTTTATTAAAGGTATCAATTAACTACCTATAAAATGGCAAAAGTAACATAGATAGCAGTGGTATGTACTTTGATTAATTAAATATATTATACATAAAAAAAATCGACTTTATTTTCCGACCATACAAAACGTCAATTCCACATGTAAGGACCTAATATAAACTCGTCCTCGTAGGGGATAGAAAGAGACGGTTATATATTTATTTGTCGATGTCAATTGGTCGAATCAAGCGCGAGGTAAATTGTCAGTCTCAGTCGTTTGTCACAGTTGTCTCAACAAATATATCTAAAATATTAAATCGACCATATCTTGGCTTGAGGGATACACAAGCGAGTGAATTTATTTTCTTTTTATACAAGACTTTATTTAAAATTTGTACATTAAAATTATTTTCGTAACGTTGCTAATAATTTATATTGTAAAATTTTTAAAACTTCGTACTGTCGTCTTCGTAAAAATTATATTTCTTTGTTTACCAGATCTTGATAGTGCTTCCAGAATACACAATAAGAGGAACGGCTTAATGAATTCAAATATATTTTTATATACTGTAGTAGTGGGATATTACAGGCTGAAGCGATACTGTACATATCGCTTCAACCTGTAACATTCCACTAGGCCTCTTTCCCCGTGTAGGATAAAGGTCAGACCTCAGTCCACCACGCTGCTCCAATGCGGGTTGGCGGATATATTCCATACTATGAGTAACGATCGCTATCAGGCGTACATGATAACAACCGGGGCCGACGGCTTAACGTGTTCTCCGAGGCACGGTGGGGAGACCCACAAAGACTACACAAACACCCAGGCCATGGCAAACTTCTGTATGGCCAATACAAATAATTGTCATGTGCGGGGATTGAGCCCGCAACCACCAGTGCAACAGTCGCAAGTTAATGCTGTGACCGCTGTAAACAATAAATTATATGCTGTACTAAATATTTATTGTTGTCCAACTCGGTAGGTTGGTCATCTGTGTCGCAGGACCAATGGCCGTTGGAGCAGGCGTGTCCTGGAGTGGAGACCGCGTCTTGGCAAACGCAGTGTGGGACGTTCTCCGGCTATTGGGACCGATGATCTACGTAACATTGTCGGTGTAGGCTGGATGAGGAATGCGGAAAACCGGGATGTCTGGCGCGAACTTGGGGAGGCGTTTATCCAGCAGTGGACTCCAATAGGCTGAGCTGATGTTGGCCCGAAATATGTTTACCCAGTGACTTAATCCTGAGGCGAAATTAAGATGATCATAAAGAAAACTCAATATAATATGACATAATATTATAAAAATTGCTTGAAATTATAACAAGACAAATCACAGACGCACGTGACCAAGCAAGACAAAATTATTTGAAAATTATTGTATTGAAATATAACAGTAAATTGAATTTTTTTTTGGGAAAAAATTTATATATTTCTTTTATTTTTTCTTCTTTTTTCATATATATATATATATGAAAAAAGAAGAAAATCTAATCGGGGATAACTCTGTTGTTTATAAACCGATTTTGATAATTCTTTTTTTGTTTGAAAGGAGATATTATTAGTTTGATACCATGATAAGGAAACCAGGATCCGATGATGGGATCCTAGAGGAAACGAGGGAAACTCTCGAAAATCCGCAAACATTTTTACTGGGTGTACCGATTTTGATGTTTTTTAATTTAATCGAAAGCCGATATTTATCACGTGGTCAGATTTAAATTTCATAATATCTTTGATAATGCGTATTTACTTGACATTTTTTTCGTCTACCTACGTTGTATTACTTGTCGATATAATTGAAGTCGCCTTTTCTTCGTTTGCCTGTAAACACAATTATGTTTTATAAATTAGTCTTTATTGGTCTTGAATTGTCCTAATAATGATGTGTTAATTATAATGTTTAATTGTGAATGTACGGTTTTATTTAGAGAACAATCTTTGAAAAGGGCAACAATGAATACAAATGTAGGGTTATATTTATACTTTCTCAATGAGCAATTTCTGTATGTGACAGATATTTGCTAAAGTTGACACGACTATTTTTAGAAGTCTGTATATATTTTCTAACATCACGTGAAATTTGCAGCATGAAATGAGACAAATATTTTTTTTTTATGTTGATCTTGAAATTTTGACATTAATAAATAATATATTTAACACACGATTTCATAATAATTTTACACTAAAATACGTTTACAATAATATCTGTAATCTAAGACTGCGTAGTAATATTCAAATATGTACCAGATATTTTGCTAGCGTTCCATAAAAATAACTGGAAAAATGGACTAATTTACTATTACCATTACTATGTTTGTGATATTAGAATAGGGGCACGAACACAAAAGCAATTTTTATATTTTTTTTGTACAGATAGATTAGAGGCCAGTTAGTTTTAACTATCCCTATAGAAGTACGCATTAATTTTATTTCTACATAGTTGTAAAACTATTTACAGTGTTAAAATATGGCTATTTTGTATAAACACGAATAACGCTAGAGACAGAGCAATACGATTTCACCTTTAATTTATACTGTCTGATTATAATTAAATTTATACCGGTTTAAAATCCATTATTAGTAGCCTTTCTTTCGTCTTTTCTATCGTCAATGTGAATAGAAAGTACAAAACTCGTAGTTCAAATTAATATTGGCTCATAATAAACTTGTAATATCAACAACATTTAAGCACATTTTATTCTACATGTACAAATGTCCAGTAAGTAACAGTAAACGCGAGTGAAACATAATAATTGTATTGTACTGATTGTATATATGAAATGTTATTAATTGTTAAGTTCCAAAATAAATAAACTTTATTTAAAAAATCTTTACGAGAAATTTATTTTCAATATACAAAAGAGGGTACACAGCTGTAACAATGAGTGTTCTATCTTATTTGAAATCTATGTTCGTTACCTTTTTACAATAAAAACTTGGTTTGGGGAAAATTGAAGAGGGTTAAAGCACTCTTCTATTACTTCAAAAAGGAGCAAAAATACGGGATTACTGTTGTTATACTTCGGTTAAAGGCATTTATTTTTAATGTAGTATCTACAAGCTTCTTATAAATGTTATAAGTCGTAAACGTCTACAAAGAATAAATCGACGTTATCTCTCTTCCGATATAATGGAGAGATAGCTTTCGTCAACGAATCTTTGTTTTTCCACTCTATTTCTGATATTGATGACTTCATAAGAAACCAGATAAGTCAAATTGTAATAGTTCATGGTAATCTTGTATATTTTTTTTCAAGTATAAATAATTAATGATAAAACAAATAAAAAAATGGATTATTACAAATAAATACCATACAATATTATGGTTGATATTATAGAATTAAAAATATTTTTTAACACTACTAATAGCTCTAGTACGTTTAACAGTAATATTTTAATATTACTAAATACATTACTAGGGTACGACCACAAACAGTAATTTTTTTGTGCTCATTGCAGTCTAGCACATAAAATGAGTGAATCGGTAAAAGAAAAAACTATGGTAAATGATGCATTGGTGAATTTATTTATTTATTTTAATACTTCATTCTATTTGGTATAGTTATAATAACAGAAGTAACGTGTAGTTAAAGGTTTCAATTCATTTTGTCCTTCCCGGAAAAGGAAAGCGTCAGTACTTGTGTATTTGGGAGACAGTTCTATGACATTGGATGATTGAATCCCAAACCGTATGTCAATAATGTATATAAACATCAATGATAGATATATGTTCAATTCATATTGAAATGGCTTTTAGGAATAAATTTCGTATTCTACCAAGCTGCTCAAGAGGTCAAGAGGCCTTTATCCAACACTTTCTTATTTATGACCTGTTACAGTACAGTACCTGTATATGTACATACGTATGTATAAATTTTGTTATTGAATACAGCCTTCCTACATTCCACTATTGAGTACAGGCCTCTTTCACAGGCATACACGATATTGCTTTGCTATGAGTAACGCTAATATTATTATGCGTCAATGACAAAGCCCATGACCGACCGACAGCTTTACGTGTTGAAAATCGGTAAGGATATATTAAGAATGGAAACATATATTTGTACCAATTCAAATGTCAAATCAGAGTGGGAATCAAACCCGCGAAATTCAGTTTTTAGGCGCCTACACCCACACAAGCTGTTGCTTAATTTACATGACAACTAGCTGGATCCTGCGAGCGTTGCTACGTTTTTTTTTTGGTCGAACAAAGTCAGAAACGTTTGTGGGCTCATGCACGATACTTTGCTGAAGATCATGACATGATCAAATGCATATTTTACGATTCTATAAATGACACACAGACAAACATTCTTTTTTATATATATAGATTATTAAATTTTTAGGCACGTATGCAGACATGACATTACGCTTAATAACATGCAAATTTTGGCGCTTCAAACCACTGTTAAAAGCTCTAGCTTCGTAATAAACGTTCTATTGTTGTTAAAATTAGGTCGGCGTCAGATGTATTGTTTGTATTAAATTAGGTAAAGGCGTTGATCATCTGTAATTCTCTGACTTTTTAAATTTAGTGCGCTAATTTGCTCCTGTAATTATTAAACATCAAATAAATACACACTGTCGTCGATTGTCTGTTCCTTAAGTAGAGTAAATTCAATAGTTGTGTTTTAATAACTAGCTAACATAGCTACATATTACATACACACTCGGGGGGTTATTAATCCTACAACCCCTGCAACTGCATCAACGGACTAGTCAAAAAGCAGTCGTCTGTCATAAGAATAATACCACATAGAATGAAGTAATGAAAGAATAAAATGATCCCACCGAAGTTGGATCTTATATTTAATATTAATAATTCCGTTAGACAAAAATGTAACACAGTAATCACAATTTAAGTTGACGTTTTCATTTTGCGATCTCGGGATCCTTCGCTTTTCTGCTAAGGTACTACGTCTAATGTGTATTATACCTAACATGATATTATTAAATTAGTACACCGCCTCTGAGTTGGTTTGTGGCAATGAGCTAAATATTCCGTGTTTCGGAATTTCAAATTTAAATCGAAAAATTGTCGTATTATTATTAAGAGCCAAATAAATATTATTATATTATGAACAAACTTTGTTTGTGCGTTATCATATAACTGAACTGTGATGTGCTTTACGGTTTGTCCGAGAATACACTGTACCTTAAAAATGTGTTGATATGTAGATATGTTGTTTTTTTTTCACATAGTTTTTATTAACGCCAATCAAACACTTCAGCCTATCACAGTCAATTACTGGATATAGGCCTCCCCAAGTTCCATGTGAATATTCCCCATTGTTATTATTCCCCATTGCTCCCCAATTTCCCCATGTGAATATTGTGACCTCATGTATTTTACCCATAGTTACCACACTGGGCAAGCGGGTTAGTGACCGCAGTTTTGGGTTTGTGGAACCGAAGACCTGCTGCCTGTCTTCGGCATGTATATTTGAAAGCCAGTAGTTGGATGGTTATCCCACCATCAGTAGGCTTTTTAAGTTCCAAGGTATTAGTGAAACTGTGTTTATCTAGTCGCCTCTTACGACACCCACGGGAAGAGAGGGCATCATAAATTTCTATTAAAGCCGATGTTTATTTGATATTCATTTCTGTTAACAAAATACTTATTTGTCCTATTTCTTTGTGAAAACAATGATGACGAAGAAAAGCTACAAAGTTTTTAAAATTCTTATTCAACAATTAATATGCACGCATAGTTTTATTAGTAGTTTAAAAACAATACCAGGCAAATAAATAAATAATATATATATATATATATATATATATATATATATATAAAATTTTATTGTATATATATTGAAGTTTTTTCAAAAAGCGCTTTCAATTATTTCTTTGATAAAGTCGAATATTAACTGTCGACTGGCGAGGGGTCGAGGTTATTATACTCTTTCAAAGAGTCTGCGTCTAGCTCAAATAAAAATAAGAAAAAAAATATTTTCGTAAGTGTACTTGTAAAAAAATAAAAGCAACTTAATTTTTTGAGTACTAAAGTATAGCACACATACTGATGAAAGTAGTATAGTAACGAGAATTGGAGTTGAATGAAAAAATAGTTACATGAGTATTCCTACCAACAGACGGTCAGATAGCAACGTGATCTTTTCGTGAAAGTTAGTTGCTATGTTTTGATTCAAAGGTCTGTCTGTCTAATCAGACTAAATAACAATAGGCTATAAAGAACACAATAATGTAATCACATTAATGACAAAGAAGTGCTTAAATGTATTATCATCCATATATACCTAATTACACCGGTGATTACGTATGTTAACGCCAAACATTGTTTTCTTTGTCGTTGTGATATAGTGAAACAGAACTTTTTATCTCATTTCTATACGTTAATTAGATTTATAAACCTTCTTAACAAGATCTGCGGATACCATTAATTTTTTCGCGTTTTGACCTCTAACGCCAAGCTTCAACTATCCCTTTATAAAATTTATTTCAGTTGAAATTGGTCATCTATCATTCTGCTTAAAACTTATGCAGAGCGGAAGAATAACGGGATGGAGTTAGAAAAGGTGTGAAATTTTATAAAACGACAATTTTTCAAAGTAAAAGTTTATCTTGTTCTGAAGGGTATTTTTATTTACTTAAGAACTGTATCCATTTTAGAAAGAGCTGGATCGGCTAAATTGTGCAAGTATTATTATCGTGCTTACGATATATATTTATTTATTATTACGATATATATTTTTTTATATATGAATACTGTATATTATCCGGCCATAAATAATGCTCATTGACCTTTGAAAAGAGACAATCGGCTGATTTCGACTACATTAATGTCGCGATACACCAAGGCTCATTGCTATCTACAACATTATTTAATTTGGCTACTATGTTGCCAACATTTTACATACGTTACACAGATGTACAGCCGATGGTGTTTATGATTTATAGATGAGAATACATCTCTTGTTCTAAAATAGTTTTCTGAAATGCTACACAATAATAAATTATATACACTATGCAACGAATCATCTCTTTCTGAGGTTTGTCAGCACACATAGTACACACGATTTACTAAATAAAACAATAGAGGTATTATAATTTTAATATGCTACCTAATAATGTAAATACATTTACAATATACTAAAGTAAAATTAGGATATCCTCTGTAAAAGTACAAATTTACAATAATAAAAAAGTAGGTATACGATTTTATATATAAATGGATACGTTACGAATTGATTATAATTATCATGATTTATTTTGATATATAAAATTGGTCCAAAAATAATGTCAATATCATTTTATAGTATACATGCAAATGGTACGTCTAATAAATGTAACAAAAATAATAAAGGAGTATAAGATATTATTAATATTAATTATTAAGAAAATTTTACCATCATTATTTATTATTCATAAAGGTATTTGCAAGGTTGTATGCAAAAAGGCTTTGTTAAAAAGTATTTATATGTTGGATGAATGTACATTGTTTATTTAGGCCATATTGTCTGGAATAAAGGTGCTTGTTGAATATCTCAAGGGAAATCAAAAATGAGATAAGTATCGTGACTGAAGAGTCTTCAGTGTCTAGTTTTGAGATGGTCGAAGTATTATATTTTCTTCTCTATTATTTTTTTCTTAAGTACTGCCATCTCTTTCTTTTTATATTATATGTGAAGAATTAATTGTGTCGCGAGTTTTTAGGCTTATATGGTATAGTACTTTTTTTAAACTCTACATTGATTATTTAGTTGACGTCTGGGGCTCAGCAGCAAAAACAAATCTAAGCTAAATACTTCTTAACACCTATGAAAAAATATATAATAAAACTAAATTATTTAATGTTAATCAAACTTACGCGTATAACACTTGTCTATTAATAAGAAAAATTTTAATAAAAAAGGAAGGAAATTTCCTGCTGTGCCCAACCTCAGTTAAATCAAGCAGTTCAGCAAGTTTAGAAATTGTTCAAAAAATGGTTTTAAGGACCGCAAATAATCTAAAATGTCGAGCACCAACAACTCGGTACAGTGCAAAGTATATTTTGTTTCAAGGAGCGTAAAACGATATAATAAATTTCCGAGTGAAATAAAAAAAAATCACAATCTTTACAAACATAATATGTTTATAAAAAGCTCTTAAGACAAAACTTAAATCAAGTTAGCAAAATAACGTTATTGTAATTTAAGCTTTAAAATAATAATGACTATAAAAATAGAAATAAACAAATAAAACATAAAAAATAGATTTTTTAAATTAAAAAAAAGCTGAAAAAAATAAAAAATAAATGTTGAAATAAGCAGCATTTTACAATAGTTACCCTGAAGAGTCATAACAACATTTATTTTCTTTTAATGTATGTATATTGCGCGTCCTACGCGCATTCGATTGCTGTATACGCTGAGTGTTTTATTTCTATCGACTTTGTTTTGTATTTTATTAATTTTCTTAAATTTCTCATGTAAGTGAATTTATTAATTCTTTATGAGAATAAAGTTCTTTAACCACATCCACAACACTTGATGGTTATACATATACATCCGTCGTGGATAATGGCATTTAAAAAAATTTGCTTAAAAGTTTTTAATACGGCGATCGTTATAATCGACGGAAACGCCAAAATAATAACTTTGTCTTTTTTATTTTTTAAAATTATACTGTATTAACTTTTCGTCAACTTCAGAAACTTAAAAAGTATTATCGTAGAATAATTAAAACTTATTAAAAAAAAAAATAATAGTAATTAAAAACCTCCGATGATCATGTATCTTTATCTCATCTTAAGTTGTACGTTGCAACAGTAATGTATTTGTGGCTCTCGTGAATTATTGTAGACTTCATATGGAGACGATTCTAGGCAAAGTAAATTGTGCCTTGTTTTTTATTATCTAACACCCTATCTCTCTGTCATATACGTATTTTGACGTTCTAAGTCAGTGGACCTAGTTGGATTATATATAGGTATATTTTTTGTTTATTCCACTAGGTCGTGAAACAAGCGTACGGCTCACCTGATGGTAAGCGATTACCGTAGCTTATAAATACCTGCAACACCAGAAGCATCGCAAACGCGTTGCCGACCCAATCCCTAATCCCCCCCCCCCCCCGGAGCTCTGGTCACCTTACTCACCAACAGGAATACAATACTGCTTGAAAACAGTATTATTTAGCTGTGATCTTCTGTAAGGTCGAGGTACGACCCCAGTCGGGCTGTTCTATATTTTGAGCGGGAAATTCCTGCTGTGCCCTACCTCAAAAATAAATAATATATTTAATAATATATTTCAGATATTAACAAATAAGCTGACAATAAGAATAAATAAACAATGCAATTACTAAGGAGAGACAATTATCTAATTGTACTATCATATACTATGCGCACGACAGTTTTATCGCCAATAATAAACAAAGCGTAAATTACCACCCATAGGAAGAAAGTATACGTTAACTATGTTTATTTCGGCATTTCCACAATTACCAGCTAAAACAGCACAGTTTATCGCCCTAATCACGTGATATAAGAGTGCGGAATTTAGGATTTACCGCAAGCCGTAAAACCTATAATCGGAAATCGATCTCGTGGGTCCGTTTGAACGTGATCCGCGTAAATGGCCAATTTTATTTGTCTTTTTACGGTTTGAGTAGCAACGCAACTCGTGTTTATCCACTTAGCTAATTTTTACGTTCGTCGTGATGTATTGGTGATATTGAATCGAAAAATTGAATAAGGTTTAAAGTAATTTTGTAAATAGATATTAATTGAATAAAATGTGACGGAAATTAATGTATTGAGTGTTTTACGTATTTTTTTCAATAATATTTTATAAAGATCAATATAATTATCAAATTTTTTTTTTAAATTAACAATATCTACCGCGAGTTTGAAGTCGACGCAACAGCCTTTAATATTTTAATGATAAATTTGTTTCAATTTTTTTATCGCTCTCGAAAGAAATTTTAACGTATTTATATTTACTAATTAATGCAAGAGCGGTGTAGCGGATTACGAGTAAGCTCAGATACTTATCGTTAATGGATGAGAAGACCTTTATTCAGTAGTAGGACATTTACAAGCCGTTATAGGATAATACAATACAGACCCAACGATTAAAACTACGTTTTGTCTGGTAGTCATTGTTAGTGCCTGACTAAGTAGCTTGTGAATATTATGCTTATGAACGTGTGTTTCTACTGTAGTATTTAAAAAAATCTTAAAGTAAAAATATTTATCGACAAAATTTAAAAAAATAAAAATAATGGAACATTTACTATTTCAGAAAAGAAAACAAAATATTTAAATTTAGAAGTGATGATGAGAACGAGAAGCACAACCCCTTGGTAATATTACATGTATCGAGTCTGCGCCTACACACCGGGGGTTTACGGGTTTGATTCCCGCTCGGAATGGATATTTGTATTTACAAATATATCTTTCCGGTTTAGATGTCTGTCCCTGTGGGTGTAGGAGCTCTCGTCCATGCCTCGGAGAGCATTTTAAGCTGTCGGTACCGGTTGTTGTCATAAATACCTAGTAGCGATCGTCACTAATAGTAGGCAATATATCCTCAGACCCGCAGTGGAGCAGCGTGGTTGATTAAGCACCAATCCTTCTCCTACACGGAGAAAGAGGCCGATGCCCAACTGTAGGTTTTTATACAGGCTCAGCCGTGATGAGAATGATTTTATTTTAGAACTAAGATTTTTTTTGTACGCTTAGCAAATTATTTTGAAAAAATAAATGTTTGCGGTTGATAGTTGAATAATAACTATTGAAACATGTCACAGATGGTACGTAAAATATTTGTTTGATATTGAAATTAGTTTTAGTTGAAGAAGTACTTTTAAAGTTATTTCATTCTATATTGGAGAAGTAAGTTTTATGCAATTTTTTATATGCTAAAATTATTAATAAGTAATAATCGTAGTTGCATACATTATTTTTAATATAAAATAATTAAAAGCTACTTTGAACTCAGTAATTAAGGTTACATCTAAAACTTTTATTTGAAATCAAATGTTCGACGATCAAAATTGTAATTGTTATCGGATTTCCGTTGAAGAATTTAAATAGTCATAAATGTTTATAGCTTTCAGGATTTTTTATTCTTTCTTTAGTAATCGGTTTTAGTGTCTTTTAAAACTTTTATTTCTTTCGTTTTTAAACTTTTCGTTTTTTTTTCAAATTTTCTTTTATTTCAAAAGTGTTTGTGCTCTCATTATATGTCTCAGTATTCTCATATAGTCGCTTACTTTCGAAATTTCCAAATTTATTAGCCAAATTTTTTAATTATTGACAACGCATGTTCGGGGATAACTCCGTCGTTAATGGACCGATTTTTATAATTCTTTTTTTGTTGGAAAGGAGATATCTCAAGTGTGGTACTATGATAAGAAAATCAGGATCTGGTGATGGAATCCCAGAGAAATCAAGGGAAACTTTCGAAAATCGTAGTGACGACTAGTGCATTTGTTAATTTTTTTCCTTTACTTACGTTGTATTACTGTCGATGTAATTGAAGTCGGTTTTTTTCGTTTGGGAGCAAACACAATTTGTTTAGGCTTTCATTCATGAGAAGATTTATTATTACATATATTTTAAGTTAAAGTTTTATTGTATAAAGTTGCAACACAGTAAATTAGTTTTTTACAACTGGTATCACCGTTCCTGCCCAGGCGTCACTTTACTTGCAAGAGAAAATCGAAGCCATCAAAATGGAGTCGAATAATCTAGCATTCATTTAACAAATTATTCATATTCATTATTCATGTAAGCGCAAACACAATTATAACAAAAGTTTTTCATTTTTCACATTTTTATAATACATAAACTAATTATTAGTTATTAATTAACATTTAAAATAGATATAATATTTTTAATAGAACATTGAAATCAAATTATGTTCATGAAAAAGTTGCTTAATTTTTATTAACTTAATTCCTTTAATTATTCCTTTCAAACGTTTCGTGAATAATTAGTCTTCTTTCAGAAAACTTACATATTTCTTGAATTAATTTCGAAGTGCATCCATATTTTATTTAACAGATCAATGTAATAAAACAGCCGTCTTAGATGCAGAGTAAAGTATTTATAAAAAGTAAATAGTTCATCAATTATTTCCCCTGACTGAGTAAATGCAAACTAGCATATATATGTACTTCTACTGAGTCATCGAATCTGTTAGTGAAGAGTACACAAGCTGATTCATTAATGTGTACTTAACGCGACGCAATAGAATATTAGTTGCTTTTAGCTATTTACTGCAGGGTACAGTCAATACAAGATAGCTTGTTGAGGTTAGTCAAAATTTTAAACACTATTCTGTCCAGGTTAAGAAATTATCTATGCAATTAAATTGATACTTTTGTAACTAATAATGTATTAGTTTTCTTTGTAAAGCTTCCAGGGTTACAAATTAGTACCTGGGTGACAGAGCTTAGCTCGCTATTTTTAGTAAATCATTTTTTTTTGGAAATCATATTTAAATACGAACTCGTTTAATATTAGTATTACAATACTAGATATAAGAAGATTTAGAAGTTGTAAATGTAAAGACCAAAGATTTAATGTCTGGAGATGTACTTGACAATATCTTTCGTAGGTATTGAGCAGACGACTAATTTGAGGAGAAGAAGATATTTCAAGTTTAATCATTGAAACCACTTATACATTAAAAAAAAACTGTTTGTTTAATTCAATCTCATCGGAGAGATCAATTCGTGTAGAATTTGACCACATTTAATAACACACACATTAATTTTAATTAATTTGATGAAAATTGTATTAATATTTATCGAATATGTACTAATTATCAATATTTTAATGATGATTAGATTGACTTAATCATATTGTAGAAGTGGAAATTCCAGAAGCATGCAATTTTATTTTTATACTATTGATTGTATATAATATAAATAAGTATTCCCATGTTTACGGAAATTCCGTGTGGTAAAATAGTAGATTAGTTCGTTATAACGAAAGTTTCTAAAACTGGATTGAGAAGAGGTATGTTAAGACTATTTTTCGTTTGACTGTTTCAAAAAGTGTGAGAGATCAAGATTTAGCTCTGCGAGCAATCTGGTAGTTCTAGTGCACGAAAGGTGAACCGTAAATATGGTATACATAGAGGTTCTAAATTGTAAATGTTATATGTTCCCTTTGTAAATGATAACAATTTCTACGCCAGTGAAGCCGTGGGCAACTGCTAGTACACTAATGTTAAGAACAATCGATCCAATTAAATAAATATATACGGGTATGTAAAAATATTCAAATAAAACAAGTGATTCTAAACACGTCGCCTACATCTACAAAGTAAGTCACATTCATTAAACGTTTGTTATACATGTTCGCGTTCACTAATAACGTCTGAAACTTATGAAAACAATAAAAGTTGAGCCAAAACAAACATAAGAACATCGCTATTTCCTCATCCCGCCGCAAATCACAAATAAATGGAGAAATAACTGTTTCAATAACTGCGACTCCACGGAGCAACAGATTGTGGCGGATACGGCGGAAAAATAGGTCCTATATTGTAATATAAGGTTTTAAAAAATCCCGCACTTTATTTCAATACACATTATAAAGTATATAGTTATGTGAGAAAATAACTGGTGTTGTTTATATTATCAATTTTATTTTTCTCTTGTTGTTCTGCATAAATGTATGAAAGTTTGTTCAAATACGTATCCAAATAATTATTAACTTTTGCGAGTACTTTTTTTAAATAACACTAGGGTTGCAAAATAGCATACATTACTTCTGTTGGTAAGCGGTTACCGTAGCACATCGACGTTTGTATCACAAGTGCATAGTAGACCCTACTCCAGTGGGTAACGAGGAGCCAATAATATTCCCAGGAGCTCTGACTACCTTAGTCACCACAAAAACAATGCTATGAAAAAGCAGTATTATGTGGCTGTAATCTTCTGTATGTTTGAAGTACTTGACATAATTTATATATATATATATATATACAAATCGATCCATGTTTTCGTCGGAAACTACATATTTTTTATCTACTGTACAGTGTTTTGTTTAATTTGAATTCTCCGTCTTATTTAAAAGAAATTTATATATCTCGGACAAACTTCAGAATTAAGGTCATCTCGATGACTTATGCTGAAGCTAGGTCCCAGTATATTGGTCAGGTTTTTGCTTTTCAGGCTATTAAATTGTGGAATAGTCTGCCCTTACCTATAAGGGAGGCTAAATCACTGCTGACTTTTAGAACCACGTAAAGGATACTACACTACCCTAAGATGGAGACGATATAAATAGTGTTATGTAGTTTAATTTTTTTTGTTTTTTTTTTCCTTTTTTATATGTATATTTGTGTTTCATTATTTCATTTTACTTTTATCTTCAACTTTAATTTATCAACTAGTTTATTAATTTATGATAGAAAATATATCCTATTTTTAACCGACTTTAAAAAAAAGTAGGAGGTCTCAATTCGACCGTATATATATATATATATATATATATATATATATATATATATATATATATATATATATATATATATATATATATATATATATATATATATATATATATATATATATATAATATATTTATATTTATATTTTATGTATGTTCGGGGATTTCTAATTCTTTTTTTGTTGGAAAGGAGATATCCATAGTTTGGTACCATGATAAGGAAACCAGGATCTGATGATGGGATCCCAGAGAAATCGAGGGAAACTCTTGAAAATCCGCGTAACTTTTTACTGGGTGTACCGATTTTGATGATTTTTAATTTGATCGAAAGCTGATGTTTATCATGTGGTCACATTTAAATTTCATCGAGACTTGATTACAACTTTTGGAGTAATCTTTGATAATGTGTATTTACTTGATTATTTTTTCGTCTACCTACGTTGTATTACTTGTCGATATAATTGAAGTCGCTTTTTCTTCGTTTGCCTGCAAACACAATTATTATTCTTCTTTTCATTTATTTGTGTATGTTCTATATGTACCTATTAGATAGACAGTTGATTGTAAGTTTATCAGACAAATACGACACCGACTTATTTTCGATAGTTAATTTTCCTTTTTATGTTTGGGTTGTCTGGCAGAAATGGCTAATTAGCCATAATAAGTGCACCCATTGCACTTCATAACAATTATGATACTATCTTTAAGCTTTGTTTGTTGTTGTTGTAATATATAAAACAAATAATAGTTTGAGAAATATGAGGAATAGATAAACATACATACATAGACTGCTAAAATCTTAATTAAGCCCTTTTTGCTTTGCCGTAGTTAAGTAAAAATATTGCAGTTTCAAAACCCAACTAGTTCGCAAGGAAATCGATTCTTTGGTAGTTGCAGTTGTTTATATTTTTGGAGTCTTGTTATTCTAAACTAGAAGGAAAGCCTGTCACTAGTTTTTAGGTTTTATAGTTTTTTATTCAAGCTTTATTTTACACTATTAAAAAAAATCGTATGAAACTGCGCAAATCTAGTTTGTCACAAGCTAATTTATTTTTTAAAATCTATATAAATAAAAATGAATGTTGCTAAGCACATAACTAGAAAATGGGTCGTTCAATTCGGCTAATTTTTTTGTATGTCCCTTATAAGGCCCACAGAAGGTATTTACATACAAAAAAAAAATACTTATAGCTTTTGACAGAACGAAGTCTGTCCGGGCAGCTAGTTTTAAATATAATTAAATAAATCGCCTTAATCACTTAGTTTATCACTAGCTGTAATTTAACAAATAGGTATATCGTCGTGTAACAATTTTATTTTATTTAGATCTGCTTATGAACTAAATATGCAAAACTTACTATAACTTATTTAAACTGCTTGTGAACTATATAGGTATCGATTTGTATTTATAGATGTTAAAATAAATATACGTCGTCTTTTTATTAAATGCGTTAATTTATAATGCAATATCCCACTAATATTATAAGCGCGAAAGTTAGTATATATGGATGTAAGGATGTTTGTTCCTCTTTCACGCAAAAACTACCGAATAGATTTGAGTTTACAATTATATAGCTTACACATTAAAATAACACATAGGCTATAATTTTTTAAGATAGTGTGTGAATTGTCCAATATATAAAGACAATTGTCAAGTAAGTCGGAAAGAAATCTGCCATCTGCGAGCTATTCTGGCGCGCGCTGCAAAAACTGTAGAGTTTACATGTATATAATGTATAAAAGAAATGTTTATCTTAATTAGTCTTACAAAAAAGTCCGCGACAGCATATATCTACCTTTTATGAGTAAGCCATTATCGCAAAAACAGTCAACCATAAATACAATAAAAATTGATAATATATTTCTAATGCACATTTGGTAGTAACAGATTGATTGTTATATCGCAGAACTAATTTTGATGAATCTTGGTATAAAGGTAGATATTGAGAAGATAATAAGCTACTCGAAGTATTTACTAATCCTGCGCAGACGAAGTCGCGGGTACCAGCTAGTATAATATAAATTGTGATATTTATTACTTACTACTCGTAGTTGACTTGACAACCGTTATTTTGTGTTGCTAACACTAAACTGACCTGCAGTTGAAATAATCGCAACGTTTTATGAAAATTGGTGATTCTTCTAAGTATTTTTTTTTTTTCTTATTCTAACGACTCTAACACTTCCTTTAGCAAATTATTAGAAAACTTTAAAAAAATAGCCTATTTAGTGGTATATTATTTAGTGATTAACTTTTATTTATATAAAGCATTAAGAAATAAAATAAATGCAGTACTTCTTTGGATCACTTTCATAATCCCGGAATTGAACAAATATTAGGAAAATTATCATCTTAGCAGGTATAGAAATTTAACATCAAAAGTTTAATGGTTAAGTGTATATCCTTATTTTAAAAGTAAGTAGGATTTTCCCATTACAGATTTTCCTCCTTAAATGGTTTCAGTCCTTTATATATCTGGGGGCACGGTAGTGCCCCCGCCAAGACGAGAACAAAAAAAAAAAAAAAAAACGAAAAGCACTACCTATCTTTTCTCGAAGCGCTTCGTCGTTTTTTTGAACCCTCATAACTTGGGTTTGGATTATACCAGATAAACAAAATTCTGGGGATATGATGTCAATAGCGGATTTATTAAACATATAAAGTTTCAATTGCATAGCTCTTATACTTTAGATTTTATTGATAGCTAAAAAACCCCGATTTCGTCACTCACTGATGATCATCAAAATTCATAGAGTACTTCCTGAAGTCCCAGAAAGCTGAAATTTGGTATGTAAGCTAGTATTAGTACACAAACAACAAAAAAATTCTAAAACTTGGAACTTTTACCCCCCAACCCCTTAAACTAGGAGATGGAAGTTTGTATGAGACTTCCGCAAATTTTGATGCTAGAGGTCTGAAAATTGATATAGGGACTCCTTGTTATTAATAATAATAATAAAATATATAAAAAATAAAAATCGGTTATTAGTTTATGTCGAAAATTTACATTTTGTAATTTTGCTATTTAAGTTTTGGCGGAGGTCACTGTTTGCATATCAGTTCAACATAAAATCAAAAACAGCGTGCTTAAACCGAATATTGTGAAGATTGGATGATATTTATGGTATAAAATGTGTCGGAGCTAAAATGCAGCTATAATATTGTCATAAGCAACTTACAAAAAGAAGTGAAATCCCACCAAAAACATTTTCATGTAAAATGTTGCCAAGACGAGATCATATGGCTCGCACTGTCAAAAAGTTATCAGATCTCATGTAGAGCCAAGCTTTTAACTCTACACGCCCTAACTCTGCAAACCCTAACTTTACAAACTCTACACCTTAGTCAAAATATGTGGCTTGGCCGTTTCGTTACTACCGGCTGCCGATGTTGTAGATGACGACTTTCCTGTCCCATTTATATATATGTATATTTTCTTTTTATTTTTTATTATATGTATATCAATTATTCTTCTTTTTTTATTTTTTCTTTAATAGAACTATTGTATAACAGAAAAGTAATAAATAGTGAATAAATTTTTCACCTTACAACGTGACGGTAGCGAAACGGCCAAGCCACATATTTTGACTAAGGTGTAGAGTTTGTAAAGTTAGGGTTTGCAGAGTTAGGGCGTGTAGAGTTAAAAGCTTGGCTCTACATGAGATCTGATAACTTTTTGACAGTGCGAGCCATATGATCTCGTCTTGGCAACATTTTACATGAAAATGTTTTTGGTGGGATTTACTTTACTAGAGAGTTTAGTTGCCCTAAGTTTGTATAAACAATAACAAGCAACATAATAACGAACAAATATTAGAAAAATCATAACACCCTACAACAACATACGCAAGCAATTAATTGTTTGGAAATAAGTTTGGCATAGTATTTCACAGCAGAATCATAACAAATAACATTTATTGAGTTCTGTTATAATTTACTAGCACGTATGTACCTAGAAACATGATAAAATGTGTGTTTATTTTTAATTGAAATATTAGTTTGAAATGTAATAGTAATATTTTTTTTTAATTTATAATAATAACAATATTTAAAATTTCTCAATCCAGTACCATAAAAACTAACAGCTATCTCATGGATTTAGTAATTTAGTGATGTAGCGAGATTATAAAATTAGTTGAGTATTAAAATACTATACACACAAATACGGTATTTAAAAAAAAAGTAGTCGAGTTAACTAAGCTGTTAAGTTGACAAAGCCTTAGCACAGTGGTCACAGCGTTACTTATACATCGCTTATGGTCAGTATTTTTACAGGTAAATTCAGTAGCTTCTCGGAGTTTGAGTACAAACGCTAATGATCAACATCCTACTAGAAATCTAAGGTGTTATTTTTATAATGGTTGCTAGCACAGTGTAAACTAGAATAAGTAAGAGTGAGAAAGTACCTCAGATATGGAAGTAAAAGGCTATCACAGTATAAAATGGTATAATCAGATCACCTATCGAGTTTTACGACCGTCCGTTTATCGTAACAAGACAAAGTGAGATGGACCACAATTCTTTCAAGTTTGGGATAAGTTATCTTCAGAAGTAACCCTTTCCGCTTAATTTACTCTAGGAAGAGAGGTGTAAAGAGCTATTAGCCCTTTTCGGGTGCGTTATCGGGAAACTATTCGTGCGATGTTAAGGGATTGTGAAGTGTCGTTAAAACTACATATATAAGTGTGTAGTTCGTTTACGTTTTAGATCATCTTTTTAAATGTGTTTGCTTACTTTTTTCAATATTGCGTTTATGTATTGTAAATAAATATAAAAATTAAATGAAACATTTTGTATAAACGAAGCATTAAAATCAGTCTTGGTCTTGTTTGCCTGTCTGCAGTGTCTTGATTGTCTATATCTATCTATCTATAATATATATAAACGCGAAAGGTCATTCATCACGAAATTTCCGAAACTATAACACCTACAAACTTGAAATTTGGCAGGTAGGCTCCTTATAAGACGTAGGCATCCGCTAAGAACGGATTTTACGAAACTCGACCCCTAAGGGGGTGAAATGGGGGTTGCAAGTTTGTATAAACGTCCTATGATTTTGAAGTAAGAGACTTGAAATTTAAAATGTGTGCTCTATAGATGATGACAACGTGTTCAAATAATATATCTTTAGAAATCAACTCCCTTTTGGGGTTGAATCGGGGGATGGTAGGTTGACTCACTCATCATGAAATCTCCGAAACTATAACAGCTACAAACTTGAAATTTGGCAGGAAGGCTCCTTATAGAGTGTAAACATCCGCTAAGAACTAACGGACGTAGTCGCGGGCAACAGTTAGCGTATTAAAAAACAAAGTCCCCAAAAGTGTATGTGATCGATTCCCTTAAAATCTACTGAACGGATTTTCATGCGGTTTCACCAATGGAGAGATGATAATAGCTTCAAGAGGAAGGTTTACGGAACGGCTAAGCCGATTTTGATGAAAGTTTGCCGGGAAAACTTTGTGACACACTGATTTCAACGCGGGCGAAGCCGCGGGAACAGCTAGTCTTATATATTAATACGTGGAGCAAAAACTTTGTACCCCTTTTTACGAAAATTGCGCGGACGAAGGATAATATAATTTCGCACATTTATAGTTTATATAGAATAAGAGTGCAGAATGCATTTTTTTTAATATGCCTAAAAATACATTAAATAAATAAATAAAAAACATTACACACACTACCATGTATTCGACCCACACACTATACACACGAAGTATAGTCATTGACAACAGAACCTTAATATTGTTAAAACTTATAATTTAAATTAATTATGGTCTAATTTCAACCATTGGCCAACCTAGTCAAAATTATTAAGTAGCACAGAGATTTAATAAGCACCTCTTAAATTTAATCTTCAATGTTGTGCTAGATTTTTGTCAACTATATATTTTCCCAAAAATACATAAAGAGTAAACATGTGAAAGTATGTACTTTAAACAAATGAACTTCTACGAGATTAATTCGGATTTTAAAGAACCAAAAAGTTTAAATGATTTTACGATGTTAATTAAAATTTACCCGCATGTGTTTGGCGCTGCGATTTATCCTTTGAAAATTACATCGTCCGTTCGTACCTTTTGCGAACGTAAAGGATTATTTAAAAAGGAAAATTAGCATCATAACACTTTAATTATAAATAAATAATACACAATACCTACACGGTCGTCTATTCCTAAAGTTCCTAAAATTCCTAAAGTACCTTAATGCTTGTATTATTGGTAACAGCCGACTGGTATAGCTACATTATTTTTTTCGATAAACATACTTATAAATAATACATATATGAATATATAAATAAATCATTATATGAATCGGGGTGGGAATCGAATCCACAAATCTCGGAGCAGAAAGCAGGGTCACTACAAACTGCGCCAACGGGCAAGTTAAAATCAAAAAAATCAAATTAAGGCTTAGGCCAGTGGACTGCAGTAGGCTGAACTGACTGAACCTCTAATTCTTCTTTCTCAAGTAAATTAATATATAACTTTTGTACCGATATGGTATTCACCTTTATCCTTTCTACCTTTTCTTCCTTCACTTCTACTGTTTGCTACGCAAAGCTCACGTCTTCTCTCCACTTTGGTGGAAAAGCCTGTCAGCATCGCATCATACCTCCTTCTCTTTCCGTTTTGGTGGAAACTGGGCCAAACTGTTGATTATTAAAAGAGTAGCTGTTGTGTTTCTAGGCTTTTCTTCTCTCCTATAATCTACATTCCGAATCGGCGGTATCTTCATATCTTTTACAAATAAATAAACAAAAACTGTCTGTCTGTTTATCCGGCTAATCTCTGAAATGGCTGAACCGATTTTGACGAGACAGCCACTGGCAGATAGTTGATGAAGTAAGGAGTAATTTAGGCTACTTTTATTTTAGAAATTTATTCATTTTATAACTCTACAAATTGAATAATAACTTTTTTTTTTAATTCCACGCGACGTAGTCGCGGGCACAGCCAGTAAATTCATAAATTTAATAAGTAGATTCTTAATAAATGTTTCATAATTGATATAAGTAACTTATTTTACATGAAGCTCTTACCCTTCAATTTTTTTTTTCTTTTCTATATATTTTTATTAATATTACAATGCACAAATCTAATACGTCTTGCAACGTGCTAACTTTAAAGAGCCTTTATATCATTTTCATTGGATGTATCTCGATCGGTGTTTCATGGTTGATCTTCATTATTTTCGCTTTTTGACGAAAAATTATCGTAATTCGAGTCGCCTTCCTACATAAATGACAAAATCAGCTTTCGTTCAGGTTTTTAATGGTCCACAATTGTAAGCATTCTGAAAATGTCAAATTTACCTGCTAACAGTAATTTTCAAATATTTTGTGACACTACGACATCAACTGTATATATTATTATATTATATTTAGGTAGCTAGTGTTTCTCCACCGCTATCCACCGCTGCAGGTGCAACACAACTGAATGGATACCTGTAGCAAGAAGCGAGGATCTTTAGCTCTAGCTTCTGAGAAGTATGGCAATCTCACATAGGATCTTAGAAAATCCGCACACTAAAACGTTACGGGTCTATTTGACCCAATTGTGCGCTCGCCGAGTCAATTAAATTTTGCTTTGATAAACGAAAATCAGTAAGTATAAATTGATGGTACACGCAAACGCTGAAATCGATTTATTGCTTCATATGTTGTTTTGTCTGATATAGCGGAAAAGTTATTTAGCTTTGAGTTAAACGGTTTTAATAATTATAGGGTAGAGTTGTCGGGGAGAATTTGCATGTAAATGAGAATCGAAGATTGGGTTGCGGCGACAAGTCGATGTTCGACGTTGAGGCTTATTATATTAAAGCTAGGTGTATTGAGAACATGCTCATTCAATATACCCTAATAATAAACAACGTACCTACGTGAAACTCTTGAGTTAAATCACTGTGTTAAGATTATTTTAGAGAAAGTATTTTTTGTTTGTTCAATTACACACTCGCTTTATTTTATCACAAGGCTAAACACCGTTTTATCGAGTACCCGCAATTTTCAAATTGACTATATTTGACCATATTTTATCTTTTCACTATTTGCTTTAATTTTATAAGCAGGAGTCCCGTTCTTATGTATTTTCATGTAATATTTAGTAACTAGATGTTTTTGAGCTATTTACCCGACTAGAAAAAAGGTCAGGCTCAACCAGATAATGTATCTGGACCGGATCAGGATAGAATGAGGCATGCCAGATCCGGCAAGCTCTATCAGGACCAGGTCTGGTCCAGACAAGGATAGCCTGATGTAAAATATAATCAAGTATGGTAAGGCATACTGGATCAGGACCCGGTCCGGTCCAGATAAGGACAGCCTGATGTAAAATATAATCAAGCATGATAAGGCATACTGGATCAGGACCCGGTCCGGCCCAGATCAGGATAGCCTGAAAGAAATTACGCGAACTGAGCCTGAATCACGCTGTCAATGTTTTTAAGCGCACTTAGTATATATACAGTTATCAGGACAGTCTAGCATGGAGTCCATTTCTACACAGTGGAGCAGTCGTAAGTAATAGGAAATAGTTAATTAGCAGTTAATTATTAGAAGTTAATAAATAAAAATTAATTAATAATAATAATTAATTAATAATATAAAAATAAATAAAAATAATTGATATTTAAAGTAAAAACATAAATAAATAATACATTAGAAAAAATAAACGGAAATAAATATCATAATAACAATGTTAAGTAACATATTTATAATATCGATTCGCTTTTTTTTATCAAGCAATTTTTTCAAGAATATACATTTGTGTTTTTTTAAAGGACCGGACCGAACCGGCTGATCAGAATGAGATGAGATTTCCTGATCAGGACCCGATCAGGAAATCTCAACTCATCCTGATCAGGTCCAGACAAAACTTCTGCGTTACATATCTTATCCGGTTCAGATCAGGCATGCCCGGTCCGGTCTTTCTAAGGAATACGAAAAAATGTTTACTCGGGTATTTCCTTAGTGAAAAACATTAAATTACTGACATACAATACGGATGACAGTCATTGAATTATAGATTTTTTTAAAATTTATTACTTGAAAACTACCAACTTTTTTTACTGTGCACGAAATATTTGAATATAACAACAAAGAAATGTTGTTCTCTAATTTTTTATTTTTTATTTTTTATTTTTACTATTTAATATCACAGGGAGAAAATATTTGACTATTTTTTTGTTTAAATGAATAAATTCGAAAACTACTAAATCGATTTTGTAAATTATTTTGTCATTAGGTCGCTACATTATCAAGAGTGTCATATTCTGTACTTATTTTAATGGAAGAAAACGGAATAGCCCAAATCGTATAATCCACTCTGCTAAATACTTGTGAGTAGAAAGCTAGTTTAAATTTAAAATATTAAAAATAATCAGTGATAATTGCTAATTATTTTTATATCTTAATTTGCATACATCTATATTAGTTGCGTGGTCACAAACAACGTTAGAGTGACCCAATTGTAGTTTTCTTGTAGCTGTATGCATATTCTAGCGTCCAATGACTATAGTTTAGTAACAGAAATTATTGAAGTTTCTATCTACCATTATATTACACCAAACTTCAAACTTAGTTGCTAGTGGAAATTGCACTGAGTAAAGAAGAGATGTTTATTTGTACACTCTTAGTTTCATTGGCAAACTTGATTAAAATATATCTTATGTAAATATAAGTTGGTACATACAGCTTATATGGTTTTACGGACCTTTAGTGTAGTAGTGCATTGTGATTTCAATACACACTCGAGGCAGATATTTATATTCATCAGATTTTTTGTTTCCAATCTGGGTGTATGGTATGATTTTATGAGTCTCCCCATCGTATCTTGGAGAAGACGTAACGTTGTCTGTCCGTTTGTTATTACACAAACCTGATAGTGATGGTAACTCGTAATAGCGACATTATCCACCGACTCGGCTTATGTTGAGAGTTCCAACTTCTTCTTTTATATGGAGAAAGGGCTAGCTTTGGGACGGAGGGTCTTTAATTTTTGATTAAAAAAACAATGCCTAAGTATGTGTAATCAAAGTAGTCCATAACGCCTGAAAGAAATATTTCCCGAAATTGCATTACTATGTCCAGATTTAGTGAACATATTCTCTTGAGTTTTATTTATTAGGCAAAATATATTTTTCGTTATCGATAAATAAATAAAATCTATAAAAAATGGATATTTATGCGTATTAAATTTTTTTGATAGATATTTAAAAATTAATATTTGTTTTATTTCCAAATATTAATAATTCCAATTGTTACCTACACTATGTAAGCTAAGCGTTGTTGAGTTAAATAAAATTCATGGCCTATGTAAAAGAGACATGTGAAAAGAAAAACAATAATTTAATGATGATAAAAATAATGTGATTATTTTATTTCCAATAAACAATACAAAACATATTCGTGAAACAAAATTTATAAAAAATAATGTAATATTATTATATGACGACGTTTAAGCTAGCGTGTCGACTGCTATTTACTGAAATAATATTATGTAATTTTAATTACATATTTAAGTTGTAAGTACACATTCACACTAGTGTTGATCGTTGAATGGTACTAGCTTATGTCCAGCGTTGTCTCAGTTCTTTCGTTGACGCTGCCACGCCGTATATAAATATATTGAAAAGTAACAAAAGATTACCTCTCACCAATAGAAACCAGCACCAATCTAACAGGTATAGTAACGATTAATTTTAACAAGCTCAATTGTAATAATGGTTATAATTCCTTTAAATTTTTTATCAAGGTAGTGTAGTGTATAATTTAACTATTGTCAAAAGTTATTATAATGATTTCTTGCTAATTGGACTCAGCAGCGCTGTTTTATAGCAGTGAAATTTTGATAGTCTGACAATCAATTTACATGCTCTACTTGATATCTGAATAATTAATATTAATGAATCATACTGGAAATATAACGAAACAAGAACTTGTACCTCTACGAGGAATACATACTTCTCATATTTGATTTCTATTTCGACGCGTTATGAAGAGACTCCAAGTCGAGCTCTCAAAAGGCTTTATTGAACTTGCTTTAACGTGTTTTATCTATCTACGACTAATCCAAAACTTTCTGTAAATCATTAGAAACATTTAGAGTAACTAGCTGGGCCCCGCGGTTTCAATGATTGATTGAGATGTTGATTTGAGGAAAAAATAGCCTTCCTTCTTAAAGCATACCTAACCTACCTTTTTAAATAGGCTATCCAACTGAGAAGAATTTTTAAATTCGAACTAGTAGTTCCTGAGATTAGCGCAATTAAACCAACAACAAACAAACCAACTTTTCAGGTTTATTATATTAGTATAGATTAGCACAGATTAAGATATATAAAACATGTCTTTTGCAATTTCACGACGTAAATATTTTATATGTATAATAATTATATACTGAATCTGACTGGATTGAAGGAATAATTTAGAATAATTCAGTGAGATCAATCAATTTAACTTTTTTTCCTCTATTAAGTCATTTGTTCATTTCTTGTATATTTGAGTAGCTTGAAATATTTTCCTTAGTTTACACAAATATAGTCTTATATTTCGTTACTCAGGTGTTTCACGATTACGGGCTGACTTACTTCGACGTCTTTCTGCTTGATTTTCCAGTGTTTGTCGTCTAGGCATTTTGTTTATCGTTTTTGTAATTATTATGTATATAAATCATTCAAGTTAATTTAATAAATCAAAATTTAGTTCAGGTATTCAATTCATTTCTAGTTTTGTCCACTGCTTATAACGTTCTTCTTTTGTTATGTTACATTATGAAGCTCAGATGACAGATCGAAGAAATATTTTCCTAAAATTGACACATAGAGGCGCAAGTACCAAAAGCGTTGCGCTAATAGTATATACATATATATAGTGGCGCTTAAGCGCCAATGTACGAAAAGTATTTATACGTGAGTTGATTTTAAATTGACTAAAAAAAATTACCGACCGTCAATCATGTTGCTGTTTTAATGATATTAATAATTAATTAATTTACAAAAACAAAAGCATTAATATATTTTTTAGTTGTGGCTGCCGGTAGAGGAAGCATTAGTCTATAAAATGATATATAGTTTATGTGAAGTAATTGTGAGTTTTCTTTTAAAAAGGGAGGCACACATCTTAATCTTAGCGTATTAATATATAAAGATAAGATATAACTTGAGAATTATTATATAAACTATAACTTATTATTATTTTTGAATAAAAATAAAAGTAAATTGTTTTTTAAAAGAAATTAAATATCATAAATAATGTAATATGACCCTTCTACCAACTTTCATACGTAATATGTCAGACCAAAAACATTAGCTCTAACGACGTATGAAAAATAGTTCCGACCTTTACGAATTAAGTTCGCACAAAGAGTTGAAACTAAATATTAACAAGTTTCGCTGTTTACACAGAACATTTGTTCCCTGGGCTTGCAACGTCGGAGCGTTACTCCCACGTACTCCCGTCGTCTATAGAGCTTGAATGTGTGTGAAAATGCTACGTTTTAATGTTTTGGCCTTTAGAATTAGTATATGCTTATAAACGCAAATGTATAAAAAATTAAAATATTATGACAAACCATTACTAAATTTATGTATTATTAAGTTAATAGTATATTTTATTAACTATACAGAAGTAGAGTCTGATCATATGTTCGTGACATATTATACTCATATACGTACATACACATACACATACACATACACACACACATACATATACATACACTTTTTAACGGTATGGTCATTTGTGCTTGTGTATTGTGTGTTATTGTGGACCCCGAGATAGGAGTAATTCCGTGTGTCCGGTGGCCGTTAGCTGCAAGGCATTTATAATTTACTTACAAAAACACAAAGCTTAAAGTATATAACCATTATAAGCAATATTGTACTTTATAATTGGCTCATTTATATATATATTGGCTAGTTTTCTTTTTGACGCAGCGGTCACAGCACTGACTGTTACGCTGGCGGTCGCGAGTTCGATCCCTGCTCACGACAGACATTTGAAGCAGTCATAATTATACTCTTAGATTTTTAATTATTAAAGTTGATTTTCGGTTATTTCAAAAAATATAATTTGTTGGTGTTTTTCTGATTAAATCAAACATTCTAAAGCACTCTTTTTACACAGATAAATATATAATCTAAAACTTAGGATTTTTTATAACACTTTTACAACGTTTTTCAAACAATTTATAACGTTATTTTTAATTAAATCGTATAAAATATATAAAAGTATATTTATGTTATGTTACTTCAAAAACTGTCAGTCTAAATTTTTACTCTTAGATGTTTGTCGTGGTCTTGGTGTTTGTTTCCGAACCCCCGACACAAATTGCAAATTATTAGTCACATACCTACTAGCCTGGAGGTTAATGATATACGAACTTTCGACTATTGATTATCAATATATCAGTAGGCGAATCGTAACCATTAAAAAGCTATTTTTCATAAATAACAAAACGTTTCCCACCCTATTATTTTTATAAGTTTTAAGTCCGTAGGGATGTCATAATAAAAATTAGCTTTTATATCCTGACCATCAACTATCTAATGTCAAATTTATTCGTCTATCCATTTATCACCACGAACTCTCCTATTTATAACATTAAGATTTTGTTTAATTTTTTTATACCACTATCGTTGCAAACAAGCGTATGGTTTATCTGTTAGTAAACGGTTATAATAGCGGCGTAGCCCGTGGTTGTGCTACATTAAAATTATCAGCTTGGTGGCGATCATATTATTCCCATCCCTAAATGAAGCTATTAAAAAGCGTGTAAAAAAGCATTATATCTACCATCAATTTTTAATTTACCGCTTATTGCCAGTTAAAGTTTCTACGTATCTGTATAAGTAAATATAATATAACTAACGACCCGCCTCGGCTTCGCACGGGTGCAATACTGATACTAAATATACTACAGAATGTTTTTATTTATAGTGTGAAGGTAGCTTATAAGCATGGTTATTAAAATAATAACAACAACATTCGAGTATGCGTCGTTAGGTTACACGTTGTTACAGAATGCGTTGAAGAAATAAAGGTTCACTGTTCGTTCCCCGTAGGTGATAGCGTGATAATATGTAGCCTATATATTGACCCGACTTCTTAATAATATTCGTGCCAAATTTGAAGTAAATCCATGCAGTACTTTTTGAGTTTATCCCGGACATACATACAGACAAACAGACAAAAATTCTAAAAACTATATTTTTGGCTTCGGTATTGATTGTAGATCACACCCCAAGTATTTTTTAAAAAAAGTATTATATGTACAGTTTTGACTTTCCTACCATTTTATTATATTATTATATAACATGTTGTGAACCGTAAGATCTAACACTCGAATGCACTTTGCATACATTTATAGCTCGTTATGGAATCAGTCGCCGTAACTTGGTAATATCATAAGCGGCTTACGACTCTCCTTTATGAATAAATTTCAACGAAATTTAGGCATCGTTGAAATCAATATAATGTGGTACGTTAATTCTTTCTCTTATTCACAGACAACGTACATATATCAGGTGCGCCGTAACAAAGTTCCATGTCATGAAAGAGTCATTAAATATATAGAGCCTTTTCGCATTGTATGGTTATTATGCATACCTACGTTATATATCTTTAATGAAATAGTAGCTCTTTGTAATATTATAATAATATGTTAAGCGGCTTGAAGCACATTATTTACAAGTAGCTTTCTAATTAATATTAAAGCGGGAACCATTTATTAATTTGAATACTTCGTATGTTCAAATTAATTAATACATTGTGAAAATTCGCTTACGGATATAATGAGACCATTTTAGATAGTGGATTGACTTACTTATACGTGTGTAACCTTTGTTGGTAATATTAAATCTTAGAAGCTTATTTGTTTTAGTATTTTTTTGTGGTTAATTTTTTTGTTATGGCTAGAAGTCAAGTTGGTTAAGATGCCCAGATTAAATGTATTAAGCATAAAAGAGACGTAAGTTAAATTTGGCAAAATAGTATTAAATGTTATGAAGCTCTAAAAACAACTCAGCTCTAAGTACACTATTAGTAAATAGAATTTAAAAAACTGCCTATTTACACAACGTATAAAAGCTCAAGGTCAAGCTCAATTCTCAGAGACTAAAAGCCTCTCAATAAACTCGACAAACCCATTATGGCTTCTTAGGAAAATAACAGCTTTGTCGCTTTTCCAGTATCTCTGGTATTCGGTAATAGTTAACCTATTCTACAAGAAGACTTTTAAGTAAAAATAATTAACTATGTAAATATATTTAATATATGCACACGGCTATCTGTTCATAAGATAAAAAGCAAGGCTGTTTCTAGTTTAAGGTAGCAACTTATGTTTTTTTGCCCCATAACTCAAGGCAGCTACCAAAATCACAGTCCTGGAGCAAGAAGCAGATTCTCTGCCAACTTTAGCAATCGCCAATAAATAAACTTATCAATATGAATATTCATCTTATAAGAGCCGAACCGTAATCATAAATATTTATAAATTTAGGAAGTAGCAAATCGTGATACAAGTGATAAGATGACGTGTGACGAATCATTTCTATAACATAATCAGTTTTTATTCATAGCTTTCCACCAATCCACTCCCATATTCATCAAAGTATTCGGGAAAAATATCTTTTGATGTGACGATCTTTATCTTTAAGAGCTCTCTCCAATACCGTGGAGTGAAAGATGATTTATTAAATAATATTAAGGAAAAAAAATTGTACTGCTATTTACGAATAAAAACATAATTCCTTTTGAATGATTTGCTGTATAATTGTATTTGAAAAAAAAAACCGACTTCAATTATATCGACATGATGTAATGCAACGTAAATGCATGTAGTAAGTAGTAATGCATGTAAATACGCGTTATCAAAGATTATTAAAAAAGTTGTTATCAGATCTCGATGAAATTTAAATGTGACCACATGACAAACATCGGCTTTCGTTTAAATTCAAAATCATCAAAAATGGTACACCCAGTAAAAGTTATGCGGTATAATACAACGTAGGTCAGCGAAAAAATAGTCACTTGACTTAGGGGAACACCGGGCAAGATGGGGTAGTTAAGGTTTAAAGCTCCAGAAATCGTAGGGGTTCATGGTTTCATAATCATATTTATTCTTAATCAGACTTGTAGTTATCAATCTTACATATTAAATTTAAATCAGGAACATAGCACCATAGAATTGTTAATAATATAACAAAATGTAAAATATGACATATCACCCCATCATGCCCGATAGGTCGGGTAAGATGGGGTGGGCCTAATGGGCAAGATGGGGTATAGCCATTCTCTCGACTATTCAGGAGTGCAGAACTCGCAAATGAATGTTGCTTCGGCATCATTATCATCCACTCCTGCGCAGCCATAATGTAACCATTTACCACAAGAAGAATAAGCAATCCAACCTTTCTTGCAGTCGAAATATAACCCTGTAGAATGTAGGCATGGAGTGTTTTCGGTTTCAACATCACTCTTTTCAGAAGACGACTGTCTAATACGTTTCTTTACATTATATTTCTTTGTGGCTTTAGTCTTGAAATAGGTTTTGTTTCTCTTCCTTTTTCTGTTTTCGCTCCATTTTTCTCTGTCTGATTTCCTTGTTTTGCTTTTTTAACTTTTCTGTCACATTTTTTTTAAATAAATTCTTCTAACTTAACTCTTAACGACTTCTGTTTATAGGATGAAGAGGTTGTGATAGTAGTTTTACCGCGTTTTTTCGTCACTTTGTCACTTCGTCTTCTTGGTCACTGGAAGAGGCAATAGTTGCTTTGGGCTGGCTAATGCACTAAATTAGGCCAATAAGAAAATCTAGGGGAAGGACTCAAATTTAAATATGTGTTAATTTCAGTTGTACTAGTTGTCACAACTGTTGAAGTAGCAGGATCTGTAACAACAACTGCAGTGCTCGTTGCTGTTGTTGTAAGAGGTGCTGCCACAGTATCTACAGTTCAAAAAACCCGATTTCTATGTCTAGTAAATAATCCATCAAGCTCATCCTCTTCTTCTTTTTGCGAAAATACTGGTACCCAAAGGTACCTTTACATTCATTTTTAGCCTTTTTTACCTTTCATTCCAATGTAGTTTGTGGGACTAAGAAAATTTTTGCAGCCAACATATATCCCATTTCTCGCTTCAAAACAACTTGTATCGCCTTATTCAGTGCTTCCCTTGACCGTTTTCCCCTTCCTCAGTTTCTTTTATAAATATATCTGACTTTTTTAAATATAATATATAAAAAAACAATATATAAAAAAAATATAAATAATCAAAATCGTGTCAGGCAATATGGGGTATCAGATACCCCATCTTGCCCGTTGATTCGTTTCAAAATTAATATTCAAACAAAAAAAAATTGAATAATGTTTCATAACAAAACAAGTTATTACCTGTTACTGCAATGTACTGTAGATACGATTAACCGAGGTGCCGCTTAAAATTCACCAAATACAAGTTTCATGCACTACGAAACGTACATATAAGAAATTTTAATACGAACAAACGAAATCTACTTTTCGACGATAACTAAAACAAATGAATAGCCGCCATGTTAGTACTCGTGTGACTAAGAGCTGTCCTGGCGGCCAGTAGCGAGATGGCAGAGCGAATGAGATTGATCAATTTAAATCACCTGAAAAGCCTGATGCCCCGTCTTGCCCACCACCCCGTCTTGCCCGGTGTTCCCCTACTTGTCGACGAAAAACGCATTATTAGATATAACTCGAAAAGTAGTTATTAGATCTCAAACCAATTTAAGTGCGACCAAATGACACATACCACCTTTCGATTAAAATTTTTTTTGTTGTAATTGGTCCTCCTAGTCAAAAGTTCTGAAGTAACTACATAAAAAAAATACAGTCGAATTGAGAACCTCCTCCTTTTTTGAAAGTCGGTTAAAAATTAAATCTGTGCTGTCGAAAATGCACAAAGCTAAAAATCGTTTTAATAAGCTACAAAATTATATTTAACAACCAAAGAACGTATGTATGTATGTGTATAAACTAAAATATTTTTAGAAATATTTTTGAAAAAAATTCATCTTAATATGTGTAAATCTCGTGTCACAATGTTTGTCCTCAATGGACTTCTAAACTACTTAACCGATTTTAGTCAAATTTGCACACCGTGTGCAGTTTGATCCAACTTAAAAGATAGGCTATTTTTTATTTTGATATATTATGTTATTATTATATTTCAGAAAAAAATAAGGTGATACGAAGTTCGCCAGGTTAGCTAGTAGATTATAAAAACATACATTGCTTTTTATTTTGCAATGATAAAATATTAACGTATTTTATTTACAACAAATCTTTGCATCTAGTAGAATTGTAAATTATTATTACTATTTTTGTCTGTAACACAAATTCCAGCTCCAAATTATTGCAATTCGTAAACTCATTGATTTTTCAAGTCATCAAAATGATCTAATATATCAGCATAGAAATTTGAATCCTATTTATTACTTCTGATATGAATTTCTTTTTTTAAAACGCTGAGACCGTATTAAAACCGTAATAAGGACACACTCGGAATTTATACAGAGCAATTACACGTAACGATGACCGCAATACGACATAATAAAAAACAATTGAAAATCTCGAATCCTATTTGTTGCCTTGTTCAGATAACATGCGAATATAAAAATCGTTTTGCTTTTTTCTGTATCTGTTTGCTTCTTCTTTGTTGTCATATATAGAGGTACAAATCTCAAAAATGTACTTTTATTTTGAAATTCGAAATAATCACTATAACCGATTAGCAATTACTAAGGTCAACGCAAGAAAGACCTCGCGAGTCAACTAGTGATTTTATATTATAACTGACCTTGCAAACTTTGTTTTGCCGTATATGTTATAAAGTCCCTTAATCCCCCCCCCCCTCCCCATTATAACTTACGGGTATGAAAAATTGATGTTATTCGATTACCAGACCCACCCAATATGCACACAA
This sequence comes from Melitaea cinxia, assembly GCF_905220565.1. Lineage (NCBI taxonomy): Eukaryota > Metazoa > Arthropoda > Insecta > Lepidoptera > Nymphalidae > Melitaea > Melitaea cinxia. The sequence continues at coordinate 6,604,401 of NC_059409.1, read as the reverse complement.
AATTTCATGAGAATCGGTCAAGCCGTTTCGGAGGAGTTTAACTACAAACACCGCGACACGAGAATTTTATATGTTAGAATAAAAACATTTCAAAAATAAAATTTTCCTTTTTTACTTGTATTATAATGGCCATCGACGATGATTACCGCTTCTAAACGCGTAATGGAGAATGAAATAATGCTTACGCAATTTGGTTTTTAAATTGCTTTAAACAGCAATCTGTAAAAGACTTGAAATACAATTACATTGTAAAGAAAGTCATTTATAGACTTACATACTTTTACCGGAAGAAAATATTCTGTATATAGAATATATAGACACTATTTACGATAGATACGTGTGTTTGTGCTAAATAAAAGGCACGATTTTTATATATTGATAGTCTAATACAATATGATTAAAAAATGATAAAGTGCGACTGGGTACCCTCAAAAGTGAGACTTTTTAAAAGTAAATCACAGTAAATTACAATTAAGTGCAATTCATTTCTCATATCCTTATTTTCAAAGAGTTTATAACTATGGCATCTCGTAGCTAACCTTTTTTACATTCATATAATTTGAAGTAGAAATTTGTAATTACTTTTTAGTTTTATATCATTATTTTAGTAATTTAGGAAAATCATCATCATCTTCCTGCCCTTATCCCACTTATGTAGGGTCGGCACAACATGTTTTCCTCTTCCATTCCTCTCTATTATTCGTCACTTCAGTGCTCACTCACTTACTAATGACCCAAGGTACCGGAAGTCGGAGCAGACTGGTAGGGATACACCATCCAAGGCAATATGGGAAAGACCGGACAAACCGCTGAAATTGCAGAATAAGTGCTCGGTTTTAGATCTACTTATTCTCAATCCCGCCAGTCTGCCCTCCAGTCTTTCCTGCCATTTTCCCAGTTTACTCTGTACCTCAAGAGCACTATCTCCAACAAGAACAACGTCGTCAGTAAACAGCATACACCAGGGTGCTTCCTCCTGTATGTCTGATGTTAGAACATCCATTACTAGGAGGAATAAATACGGGCTTCAAGCCGACCCCTGGTGCAAACCTACAATCACATTGAACTTGCCAGTTACTCCGGCTTCGGACCGGACGTGGGTGCTAGCTCTATCATACATCGCCTGAACAAGTCGTACATACTTCTCTGGCACTCCTTTCCCTTTCATAGCCCACCACAGAACCTTACGGGGGACCCTATCGTATGCCTTTTCCAGATCCACGAACACCATATGTAAGTCTTTTTGTGCGAGTCGATATTTTTCGCAGAGTTGGCGGAGTGCAAATATGGCGTCCGTAGTTCCCCGGCCCGGCATAAATCCAAATTGGTTCTGTGTGATCTCACATTCTTCTCTCATTCGTCGCGCTATCACTTTCGCCCATATTTTCATACTATGTGACATGAGCTTTATTCCCCGATAGCTGCTGCAGTCCTGTATGTCACCTTTATTTTTAAAAATGGGCACCAGTGAACTGTAGCACCATTCCTTGGGTATAACCTCTTGCAGCAACTTATTGAAAAATAAAGTCAGCCACTTCCATCCATCCGCATTCAAAAACATCCACACTTCCGCTGGTATACCATCTGGCCCAACTGCTTTTCCATTCTTCATACTCTGCACTGTCATCTTCACTTCCTCTATACTTACCTCTTTCACTATTCCTTCATTACTTCGTACATTTTCTAACACTCCGCTCCATTTATTTTCTTCGTTCATCAAGTTATTAAAGTATCTCTTCCAGCGTTCTTTTATTTCCTCATCGTCCATCAAAATCTTCCCCGCTTCGTCTTTTATACATTTCATATGGTTTACATCTCTTGCATTCATCTCTCTCTCTCGCTATTCTAAAAAGATTTTTTTGACTTGTGAGCTCTCTAAAAAATCATACAACTCATCTTGAACCTTGGCCCTTGCGATTGCGACTGCTTTCTTAGCCTTCTTTTTACTATTTTGATATTCTAATCTTTTTTTTTTTTAGGAAAATATGCTGCTTTATTTTGTTGCAGATACCTGAATGTACTTTTGAAACTAGAATCAAAGCTGTGACCTTAAAATTTACGTTAAAATATTATATAACAAATAAAAAATGTGGATATAATCAATCAAATGTATGATGAAATTTTATAATATTAATTAACTGATTGATGTATCTATAGAAAAGAATGCCCTTTGTTTTATTGCCGATGCAATTAAGTTATTGATGTCATACTCGTAATATTACCTATTTTGAGTTATGACGTATTTCACACAATTGTATAATTTACCCAAAAAATTTCTCAATTTTTACTTTGACAAAATGTAATATATATCTATATCTATATCTATACTAGCTGTGCCCGCGGCTTCGCCCGCGTTGAAATCAGTGTGTCACAAAGTTTTCCCGGCAAACTTCCAGTCAAACTTTCATCAAAATCGGCTTAGCCGTTCCGTAAACCTTCCTCTTGATGCTCTCTCTCCATTGGTGAAACCGCATGAAAATCCGTCTAGTAGATTTTGAGGGAATCGATCACATACACTTTTGGGGACTTATTGTTATAATACAGATACAGATATGTATTGCTATTAAGATGCTTAATGCAATTTTTTTTATTTCAGTCACTTTAAATGCTTATATCACACTGAGTAACTTTTTAAAAGGCACAATTTAGTATAATTTAATAGTTATTTTTATGAAACCTCTCTATATACCACATTTTTAGATTTATTTTCAGGATGCAGTATAAATAACCCATCAGGTGAACTTATAGCTGCTGTATATGTTTCATACAAACTATCAACCCCAATCAAAGCCCCTTAGCGGTGGAATATCGCAAAATTAGCGTTCTTAGCGGACGTCTACTAACTATAATCTAATTTCAAATTTAATCTTTGTCCATTCTGGATGGATGGACCAGCGGTTTTTGAGTTCTTGTGATGAGTGAGTCAGTGACCTTGCTTTTATATATATATAGATTACGATGCATTATTTGGACCCCTCCTCACCATCTATAGAGCATACATTTTAAATTTCAAGTCTCTTACTTCAAAACATAGGACTTTGATACAAACTTCCAACCCCCGTTTTATCCCTTTAAGGTTCGAGTTTCGTAAAATGCGTTCTTAGCGGATGTCTGCGCCCTATAAGGAGCCTTCCTGCCAAATTTCAAGTTTGTAGGTGTTATAGTTTCGGAGATTTCGTGATGAGTGAGGCAACCTACCATCCCCCGTTTTAACCCCAAAAGGGAGTTGATTTCTAAAGATACATTATTTGGACACCTTTTCACTATCTATTGAGCATACATTTCAAATTTCAAGTCTCATACTTCAAAAACATAGGACTTTTATATATACTTGCAACCCCCGTTTTACCCCCTTAGGGGTCGAGTTTCGTAAAATCCGTTCTTAGCAGATCTCAGACCTACCCAATATGCACACAAAATTTCATGAGAATCGGTCAAGCCGTTTCGGAGGAGTTTAACTACAAACACCGCGACACGAGAATTTTATATATGAGATAAGTCAATTGTCAATAAATAAATAATAATTAAACAGTTTTTTTTTTTTGTTTGTGACAGTCACAGTGTTCATTGCTCGCTATGTAACAACAACTTAAATGTAATTTTTTTTATTTTCATTGGACCTTTTTCGTTTTAATTTTTCAATATCATAAAATAACTGAGAGTACGGAATGGATAAATGGTTGTATAGGTTAGTATAAATAAATGATTGTTGTGTTTCTGTGGTGAGTAAGGTGACCAGAGCTCCTGGGGGAGTTTCGAGGTAAGGTCGGCAACACGCTTGCAATGCTTCTGGTAATCGCTTACCATCAGGTGAGCCGTACTCTTGTTTGGCGACCTAGTTGTATAAAAAATATTATAAATATTTATCATGTCTTATTTTTATCATAACAGTTGGGATAATTTTTTTTTATATTATCTCATTTGTCATGCTACGAAAAGAGATACATTTTTTCGATTTTGGAATATTTTTATTTTATTAATCGTTGTTGCGTAATATTTTATTCATTGCTTTCGTCAATGAATTGGCTCTCAAATATCATTTCATATATTATATTAATACACTTAGGTTAAGATGTTTGCCTTCCTATTTGGGAAAAAACTCACAATTACTCCACATAAATTGTATATCGCACTGTGAGGATTTATGGGTTATACTTGAACTGCTAAATGCTAATAAACCAATGGTCAAACTGATTATCTGTACATTTGCACCGTTTATATTCCCCTCCGGTACAGAAACATATCTTGGAACACTTCATTTTAAATACAAATCATATAATTGATAAACTTAGCTCCTTTAACATAATCGTTCTTGGGGATTTTAACTTGGGTGGTCTGTGTTGGAACTAGACGATTGGCCTAGCACTGACTCCGATAACAACGAATAATTTGTTGCATAACATGATTACTGATTTAATGTCATTAAATGCTCTTACATAGCATTATTGTTGTAATAAAAATTGTGTTTGCTCGCAAACGAAAAAAAAACCGACTTCAATTACATCGACGAGTAATACAACGCAGATCGACGAAAAAATAGTCAAGTAACAACGCATTATCAAAGATTACGCAAAAAGTAGTTATCAGATCTCGATGAAATTTAAATGTGACTACATGATAATCATCGGCTTTCGATTAAATTAAAAATCATTAAAATCGGTACACCCAGTAAAAAGTTATTGCGGATTTTCAAGAAGTTCCCTCGATTTCTCTGGGATCCCATCATCAGATCCTGGTTTCCTTATCATGGTACTAAGCTAGGGATATCTTCTTTCCAACAAAAAAAGAATTATCAAAATCGGTACACCTAGTAAAAAGTTATTGCGGATTTTCAAGAGATTCCCTCGATTTCTCTAGGATCTCATCATCAGATCCTGGTTTCCTTATGATGGTATTAAACTTGGAATATCTCCTTTCCAACAAAAAAAGAATTATCAAAATCGGTACATCCAGTAGAAAGTTATGCGGTATAATACAACGTAGGTCGACGAAAAAAGCGTCAAGTAAAAACGCATTATTAGATATAGCTCGAAAAGTAGTAGTTAGATCTCAAATAAATTTAAATGGGACCAATTGGCACACACCACCTTTCGATTAAAAGAAAATTTGTCGAAATCGGTCCACCCAGTCAAAAGTTCTGATGTAACATACATAAAAAAAAAAAAAAAAAAAAAAAAAAAAAAAATACAGTCGAATTGAGAACCTCCTCCTTTTTTGGAAGTCGGTTAAAAATTATAAAAATCGCCTTTTAGAGCTAGTAATTAGCTATCTAGTTATCTCCCAATTGAGCGAAAGCAAGGACCCTCTTTCCGGAATCGAACCATTACATCCTCCTATTGAGTTTTCCGTTAAAATTAACTTTCAGGAAAAGCTCGAATCTTGTATTGGGGCAAGGTTCCGCTTCTACAAAGCTGACTATGACAAAATTACAAGTGCCTTGAATAATATTCTTGGGAGAAGAAATTGTCGAGTTATGATTGCTGTTCTGAGACTTATCATTGCTAAACATGTGCCCAAATCCAAAACACGGTCTAGTGAATATCCGTTATGGTTTTCTGCAGCACTGATAAAATTCATCAATGAAAAATTTAAATATTGTAAAAATGGCAACCCTCGTGATTTAATTACTTTTAAGTTGCTCAGGGAGCGTTGCGCGAAGCTTCATAATCTAAACTATAAATTGTATTTGAATAGCCTGGAAAAAACTTTGACTTCAAACCCTAAACTTTTTTGGAACTTTATCAAGCGCAAAAAGGGTAAGTCAATGTCCTATCCTGCCACGATTTCCTTAGATGGCGAAGTGGCTTCTTCCGGACCTGGACAGATATAATATCATAAATAACGGTTCGTTATTAAACAGGTTTGTTATTTTTGTTGGCGTCCTGTCGTGTTGGCGCATTGGCGCGTTGGCACGTCGGCGCATTGGCGTGTTGGCGTGTTGGCGCATTGGCGTGTTGGCGTGTTGGCGTGTTGGCGTGTTGGCGTGTTGGCATGCTGGCGTGTTGGCGTGTTGGCGTGTTGGCGCATTGGCGTGTTGGCGTGTTGGCGTGTTGGCGTGTTGGCGTGTTGGCGTGTTGGCGTGTTGGCGTGTTGGCGTGTTGGCGTGTTGGCGCATTGGCGTGTTGGCGTGTTGGCGCATTGGCGTGTTGGCGTGTTGGCGTATTGGCACATTGACGTGTTGGCGTGTTGGCGTGTTGGCGTATTGGCGTGTTGGCATGTTGGCGTGTTGGACTGTTGACGTGTTGGCTTGTTGGCGTGTTGGCGTGCTGGCGTGTTGGCGTGTTGGCGTGTTGGCGTGTTGGCGTGTTGGCATGTTAGGGTTTTGGCATGTTGGGGTGTTGGCGTGTTGGTGTATTGACACATTGGCGTATTGGCGTGTTGGCGTGCTGGCGTGTTGGCGTGTTGGCGTGTTAGCGTGTAAGCGTGTTGGCGTGCTGGCGTGTTGGCGTGTTGGCGTGTTGGCGTGTTGGCGTATTGGCGTATTTGCGTGTTGGCGTGTTGGCGTATTGGCACATTGGCGTGTTGGCGTGTTGGCGCATTGGCGTGTTGGCGTGTTGGCGTGCTGGCGTGTTGGCGTGTTGGCGTGTTGGCGTGTTGGCGTGTTGGCATGTTGGCGTGTTGGACTGTTGGCGTGTTGGCTTGTTGGCGTGTTGGCGTGCTGGCGTGTTGGCGTGTTGGACTGTTGGCGTGTTGGACTGTTGGCGTGTTGGCGCATTGGCGTATTGGCGTGTTGGCGTATTGGCGTGTTGGCGTATTGGCGTGTTGGCGTGTTGGCGTATTGGCATATTGGCGTGTTGGCGTGTTGGCGTATTGGCGTATTGGCGTGTTGGCATGTTGGCGTGTTGGACTGTTGGGGTATTGGCGTGTTGGCGTATTGGCGTATTGGCGTGTTGGCGTATTGGCGTGTTGGCGTGTTGGCGTATTGGCGTATTGGCGTGTTGGCGTGTTGGCGCATTGGCCAGTTGGAGTGTTGGCGCATTGGCGTATTGGGGTGTTGGCGCATTGACGTATTGGCGTGATGGCGTATTGGCATGTTGGCATGTTGGCGTTTGGATTTGAAATACACAGGCTGAAGACCGACAGCAGCGTCTTCGGTGCGACAAAGCCAGCCCTGCGGTCACCAATCCGCCTGCCCACCGTGGTGACTATGGCAAACACACATGAGGAGCTTGAACTTGCGGAGGCCTATGTCCAGCAGTAGACTGTATCAAGCTAAAGTGAAGATGATGACGATGATGAACACGGAATCGACTATCTGTTTATGCATTATATCAAGTCAGTCAGTCAGTCCACTGCTGGAAAAAGGCCTCACTGAGTTCGCAAGACATCTCGGTTTTCCGCAATATAAGAATATATTTATATACAATTACAAGCTGTGCCCGCGGCTTCGCCCGCGTTTAAATCAATGAGTCACAAAGTTTTCCCGGCAAACTTTCTTTCGGCTTAGTCGTTCCGTAAACCTTCCTCTTGAAGCCCTCTCTCCATTGGTAAAACCGCATGAAAAGCCGTTCAGTAAATTTTGAGGGAATCGATCACATACACTTTTGGGGACTTATTGTTATAATACACTAACTGTTGCCCGCAACTACGTTCGCGTGATTATGAAGATATGCATTACTATAAAGATGTTTAAGCAAATTATTTTTTTATTTCAGTCACTTGAAATGCTTATCACGCTGAGTAATTTTTTAAAAGGCACAATTTACTATAATTTATTAGTTATTTTTCTAAAACCTCTCTATACACCACATTTTTAGTTTTATTTTTAGCAGTATAAATAACCTAGCAGGCGAACTTATAGCTGCTGTATATGTTTCATACAAACTATCAACCCCAATCAAACGCCCTTAGCAGTGGAATATCAAAAAATCCGTTCTTAGCGGACGTTTACTAACTATAATCTACCTCCCTGCTAAATTTCATCTTTGTCCATCCTGGATGGATGGACCATCCAGCGGTTTCTGAGTTCTCGTGATGCGTGAGTTATTTACCTTTCTCTTTTATAAATATAGATAACGATGCCATTATTTGGACACCTTCTCACCATCTAAAGAGAGTTCATTTTATATTTCAAGTATCTTACTTCAAAAACATAGGACTTTCATACAAACTTCCAACCCCTGTTTTATCCCTTTAGGGGTTGAGTTTCGTAAAATCCGTTCTCAGCGGATGTTTACTATTTGTTATCGGAGGTAGATTATAAATTTTAGACGTCCGCTACGAACGGATTTTGCGATATTCCATCGCTAAGGGGTTTAATTGGGGTTAATAGTTTGTATGAAACATATACAGCAGGGTCGGTGTAAAGGAAAATAACCGCGTTGCAATCCTATGTGTTCAAGGAACATTTATAATGGTCACTTATAAGTAGTACAAAAAAAAAATATTTTTTACAATATCTAACCTTTACGTTACTAGAATACTTTTTATTTACCCCTGTCGTCACGGACTCACGGAGGAGCGTGAGTTACGCTATTCCGTAGCATATAGTTACGTAGAACCATATTAAAAACTTAATTGCATGCAGTATATTTTAAACATGTTTACACTACAATACTATATTATTACTACATTATTTCATACCACAATTCTGACGAATTCAACGAACCATTTTGTTAAGCGCGACGCGCGCTTTACGCGGACGTAGTCGCGGACAACAGTTAGTGTATTATAAAACAAAGTCCGGTTTCACCAATGGAGACCCCTCTCCATTGGTGAAACCGGACTTTGCTCCGTAAGCCTTCCTCTTGAAGCCCCCGCTTCAAGAGGAAGGCTTACGGAACGGATAAGGTGATTATGATGAGAGTTTTACTGGAAGTTTGCCGGGAAAACTTTGTGTCACACTTATTCAACGCGGGCGAAGCCGCGGGCACAGCTAGTAATAATATAATTTTTTCGAATCTATTAAGGTAGGGCACAGCAGGAAATACTCTTCTCAAATTCTGGAGCAGCCCAACTCTGGAAGTAAGTACCTAAACCTTATACATCACAGTTAAATAAGGCTGCTCTCAAGCAGTGTTGTATTCCTATGGTGACTAAAGTAGCCAGAGCTCCTGGGGAGGGTCGGGGGTGTAAGGTTGGCAACACGCTTACGGTGGTACTGGTGTTGCAGACGTCAATAAACTACGATAACCGATTACCATAATGTGAGCCGCACTTTAAATGTTTCTTTTATTGTGGTCACTAACACAATATCCGTTCAGTTCAGCCTATTGCAGTCCACGGCTGGACATAGGCCTCCCTAAGTTCACGCCACTTTCTGTTTCTTTTCTGTTCTTTTTCATTCGTCGTCGTAACAACAGTAGAATAACTTTTTTGCGATCCATATCCAGACAAGCACGCCCTAGTACACAAACTGCGAAATATCAACTGTCAAGTTGCGCGCGGCGCACCTAGTGCGCACCGTACACAGCACCGTGCCGTGGACATGGGGCCGGGCCCTAAGACACAGGTTCGTAGTTTAGGCACAGGTTATTCTTACCTCTTAATTATAAGAATATAACTTCAAAAAATTAAGTTAGAGCTGAATAGAAGGGAGGGACATACTGTAGTAAGTTTATAGGGATTTTACTTCTTTTATGGAATTCTTACAATGAGTTGAACAATTATTTTGATAATGTGATAATGAAAAGTATTAGCTTAAAATTATTGAGTAACAAAAAAATGTAAAAGAAATGATCATCAGAATTGAAAACCTACTTTTTAAGGTCGGCGAACAATTATAAAAATTCAAACTTCAGTAGCAGGTGTTAAAAGGTACTCCAAAAAACGCAATACAATCAAGTATTGACTTTTCTGCCGTAATTATAATGAAGAGCCTCTTTTACGTTTTATTCTGGAAAAGACCTACGACTCTGAACTCAAACGCTTTGACGTGGGATCAATCAACTAAATGTGGTCCCAAGGCCTAGCTTTGAACGTTGAGATTTTTGTTGAATAGAGTGATATATATTACAAGTGTGTCACATTTTATCTGCTCCGTTGACATTTTATCTAAAGCATTTTTTTTTATGTCACTAGGTCGGCAAACAAGCGTACGGCTCACCTGGTGGTAAGCGATTACCGTAGCTTATAGACACCTGCAACACCAGAAGCATCGCAAGCGCGTTGCCAACCCAATCCCCAATCCCCCCAGGAGCTTGGTCACCTTACTCACCAACAGGAACACAATACTGCTTGAAAACAGTATTATTTTGCTGTGATCTTCTGTAAGGTCGAGGTACTACCCCAGTCGGGCTGCTCCATATTTTGAGCAGTATATTCCTGCTGTGCCCTACCTCAGAATCATACTACGAGTATATGTGCAAGCGATTCTGGACTAATTTGGATTTCTTTGAAAAGGTTTGACAATTTTAATTTTAAATGACATTTAGAAGTGTTTAATATAAAGTCGCATACGATGTGCGCACTCTTATAATTGGTACTTATTAGTCTGTCCAAATAAGTACAATTTTTTTCTGAGTTCATGTTTAGTTCAATCTTGAATTAATATTATTAGTTAAATATCGACAAGATTAAAGTAAGGTTATCAGTTCGTCTGTATTCGTTACATTACATTTAAAAGTTCATTTTTTATGAAGACAATTCGTAAGTTTACGGATAAATAACATGAAATTCGTTTTTCAAAAAGCTTTACCTTGTGTCACTAATGGAGCACAATCGATCTTCATTTCGACAAAACCCCTTTTGTTTTCAGAAAATTAACCGTACGCCGTATTATGAGGTCGTCTTTGAATAAATTGAATAGCGACACATACTGGCGTATATAGGTTTTGAGGTTAAGATCATTATAGAAACAGCATGAAGATTCTATTCATTATGAGCGCTTAAAGGTTACGGTTTTTTACATATTACGAATTAGTAGAGAAATATTTGAGAGAGAGCGGGGTCGATTATTTTTGTTTTTGTGGATCGTGAATGTTATGTATTTCTAAAACAGTTTCAGTTGACTTAGTGGTTATTATTATTATTTTTTTTTTTTGATTATTAGTCTTGGTGTTTAGCACATAATTTAGTTTGTAAGAAATATTCTTATGTATACGTAATAAAAAAAGCATGTGGAGTATACCTGTAACTGGTTGTGCTATTAGCACAATAAATTAAATATTATACTGTAGATGTAAGTAAAATTGTAACAATCGTTGGTGTACCAAATAAATAAATAAATAATAAAAGAAAAATAATTAGATAACTTTCAGTAGTTTAAACTGCAAAATCGTTAGTTTCAATTAGCTTATTTATCATTAAATAATTAGGTCAGTAACAGTAATATTTTCACTGAGGCAAGGCGCAGCAAGAAATTTCCCGCTCAAAATATGGAGCAGCCCGACTGGGGTAGTACCTCGACCTTATAGAAGATCACAGCTAAATAATACTTTTTTCAAGCAGTGTTGTGTTCCTGTTGATGAGTAAGGTGATCAGAGTACTTGGGGGGGGGGAGGGGGGATTGGGGATAGAGCCGACAACGCGCTTGCGATGTTTCTGGTGTTGCAGACGTCTATAGGCTACGGTAATTGCTTACTATCAGGTGAGCTGTACGCTTGTTTGCTGAATTAATTATAAAAAAAGACACTTATTTATGTTTATAGGTCAATGTCTATGCTCGAAGTCTTTCTACATTAAGTGAAAAAGTTAAAAAATTAAAATACGAATAAATATACCATCATAATTATAGTACCCAGAATTTTGTATACGTGGGTCAAAAAAAATCGATAAATGGTACGAAATTAAATTATTTTTATTTACTGCAACTTTTTATTTATTTTCATTCTTAACACTACTAGAATAATAGTTGGCGGAGGTTTTGGCTAAATCTGCCTCGTAAAATTTCTGTATTAAAATCTAAAATACCTACCAATTATTGGCTTCGAGTCAAGGTGGAGCATGACTCACCTTGCCCCAACGTGGGTACTCCCATGATCGTAATATGCCTATATCTTGTTTAATAAGATAGTATTTTGCTAAATTTTATATACTATAAATACTTTATATATAAATAACTCAAGTAAAAAATCTTTAATATTCGTTAAGATATACTTGTATGCAGAATATTTGAAAACTTACGCTCGAATTTGCGGTCACGTTGGCATTCATTTAGCGCAACGGTTCCGGTCGAACTATTTTATAATAACCACTGCTATATATTGGTTAAACCTTACATGCTTTCATATCTTCATCAAGCTGTAATGTCAGAAGATATTAAAACGTAACTCTGAAATCTTTGAATAACATTTTGAAGCATACTTCGTAAACTGCTCGTTATAATATTCAAATGTATATGTATAAGAACTTATAGCGTTTTAAGCGAGTAATTTTAGATCTTATAATTAAAACCATTAATTTACAAGCAAAATATTAAGAAACCCGAAGTATTAATTTAACTCGGTCAAGAAATCTCTGTAGACGTGATTGTAAAAAAGGCAATTTTCTGAACCTAATTAGAGTTAAAAGTTAATGAGAAGAGTGCACAAAAATTTTTAATATAAAAAGTTGCTCCATTACTTTGAGCAACGGATATCGAGCAACTGGCGAAAATACATTACTTTTTCAATAAATTTAACTTTATTAATACGCGAAATTCATATTTTAAAATTTATATTGCACTGCAATACAATTCCTAAGTAAACGAAAGAATAATACGTTGTGTTAGAAAAGTAACAATAGTACAGTTAATTCGTTTCAAAACACGTCTTTCGTCATATCATACTTCACCGTAGTCGATGTATAACATATATATAACATGTAGGTGCTGCGTTGCATACAAATCAAGCGAAATGTAATAATAGATTGAGATATATTTCTACTTCTCTTTTCTTTACTCTTTCTCTATCACTCTCTTTGAATCTTGCATACTTCCCCTTGTCATAATCCATTGAATAGAATATCAGAATAAATGTCAAAAGGCTGTAGTCGGTTTTTATTCCCTGTAACATTGAGTTAATTTAAAAAAAAAAAAACTTCACTTTAAAATGTATACTAAAACTAAATGTGTACTCGACGTAGAAGAAAAATGTTTATGACACACACAACACACACATACACATACACGCACGCACACACAAACACACAGACACACACACGCACACACACACACACACAAATATATACTAATAATACACCACAATATTATAATATTAAAAAAAAAAAAATGTTAAGGTGATGTTTTTTTTTACATAAATCATAGCTATCATATAAAAAGATATGACTTCGTTTGTCTCACTTAACATAATTATGATTAAGGGACATAGCCATTATATTTATTAAGATTAATTACAAGTTTCTTTTGGGATCCTGTGCGTAGAAAATATCCACTCTCTCTTTAGAACTTTCGTGGTTGTTCAATTAGTTTCGTTGTATCCTTAAATCCCTTAAACGGTTGACTTAAATTTATACTGTTATGTAATTATTAATTTGTGTTGAAATGAATATAAATATTAGGTACTAGGTATATCTAATACTATTAAATGAGCAATTCTTGTGTATATATATATATATATATATATATATATATATATATATGTGTGTGTGTGTGTGTGTTAAGTACTTAAAAATTGTTGTCATGAACGGGCGTTATTAACTACCCCAGGGCGTAATTGCGCTTTACTGTTTAATAACGGCCAATGCAGGGTAATATTTATGCTATTTTTATTAGACAGAAAAACCTTTTCATTGTTATTTAATGTATGTGTTGATATACGAGCAAAAAAAAAATGGTTGAAATGTTTATAAAGAACAGATTAACAGTAATTTTACTACTTTAAGAAGTTTGATAATTTTTGTGTTTAATTTTGATTTCTTACGTATTTTCCATTTGTAATAAAATAAATAGTACGTGACTGATATGTATTATTATATATTTATCCTCCAGAAATATGTTTTCTGTCTCTAGAATAGCATTTAAGTTAACGGGCGTTATTGAACATGGTATTTTTAATGAAGCCCAAAGACAAAGTTTTTAAAAATATACCATACGTACGGAAATTTCAAAGAATTATATTTTCAATCAATATATTTCGGTTCAGAAAAGTATCGTTTATTTGTTTATCGCAATCATTTTTTAAATTTAATTTGTATTAATAAAAAAAAAGAATAATTTGAAGTTAAGCGGGCGTTAATTGCCTGTAGTACCTTATATGAATTACGCAATTTCTGCATGTTAATAATTTTTACAAGTATAATATCTTATGAAAGTTAAGTTCAAAATATTTACCTATGGTTAAAATGTGTTGAATTTATTAAAAAGCAATGCTGTAAACAGAACATTAAAATCCCATCAAAATTTTATGGCGTTAAATAAACGTTACTAAACGGAAACCGAAATAGATTTCAAATTATACGAAAATTCAGTTAGTGAACGCGAAAAAGCACTCAGAACATTAAATATGGACAACAGTAGCGACGGCGTGAATCAACCCGTCGTCTCATATATAAGGGACCCGAATATTAATTTCTTACTGGACAAAGCCAAAATAATTCGTAATATCAAACAATCAAAAGCAAATATGCTTTAGCCGAATCAACTTGATATTAAATTGAAGTAACTGGATTGGGACATTTATTAGTTTTCAACTCGATCGTATGTCAATAACAATTAGTTTAAGGTGTTTTTACATAACTGCGTTCAATATAGTGTTTTAGTTCCTAGTATACGTGCTTTCTTTTCAGTTTTACTCGCGTTATTTATAGTTTATGCAAGATTGCTCAGAAAACCTCGTGTTGTTGGTACTTGTGACTTTTAATTTCTTGAAATTTTTTCATAAAACAGATAGATTTCAGACAAATTTGGTAAATGATTAAAAAAAATAACACTCGTTGCGTCTTGTTTCTTTATTTGCCGAAAAGAGCAAAATGAACACTGAAAATTTGTGTGGGAGTATTTTTTTTTGAAGCTAGAATTATAAGATTTTTTTAGGTTTTTAGATCGAATATACAACTATGTATTTTTGCGTTATTATATTACTCTTAGGGACTGCTGCGGTCAAAGTCACAGGAAAGTTATTTATGGTTGATTGAACCAAAACATTAAAAACAGGTTTTATATGATTTAAAAAGACTTTAATAATGTTTTGAATCTGCTAACATTCAATATGCGAACTCTAGTTCTTAAATCTAAATCTTCGTTGCGTAAACTTGGATTACAAATAAAAGCACTCAGCATGTTAAAATATGAAAAGGGACGTGGCCTAAGAATAAAAGTTATCTATATTTAATGAAAAATGTTTTATTTGCAACTTGAACTTGACACTTACCTAACAGTAATGGAAGTAATAAATAAAAAATAATGTACATATTACGCTATATAAAAGTCACAGTAATCTAAGCTCACTTGGATGTCAAGCCATAGGACCTGTGAATCGCGACAATGTTCAATACAACTTGTTGTACAAAAGCACAAGACAGCCTCTTTCAGAGGCAGCTTCTGCTATGCTGCCTCCAGGTGCTGGAACAACATACCCCCACCATTTAGGCATACACAAAGTTTTTTCAAGTACAAATTAAAACTGGAATAATATATTTTACATTGCCAACAAAGCCAAGAAAATTTTGTGCACGGTGTAAGTGTAATTTGATTTTTGTAGTACTGTACATTGTTAATGTGTTGTTAAACAAAATACATTTAATTTTGTTGGACTTGGAATGTAATGATGGACGTTAAGCTTTCGTCATTAACTTTTTAAGCTTTCATGGTCACTAGCACAAGAATTCATAATTACCTAATCAAAGAGTTCTGTTGTAAAAATTAGTTATACTAACGAATTTCGGTTTGTTTTGACGACGCGTCGGCATAGCGGTCACAATATTAGCTGTGTCTGTGTTCGTGCTTGCGCTTGTGCATTGTGTGTTTCGGGACCACCTCTATCAAATCCTAGAGAAAAATGACAACCAAAGCATGAGCTTCAATCAAGTATATATATATATATATATATATATATATATATATATATATAAAACGCGGGATACATAAATGTCAATCAAATGTCATCATGTAACTAAATTAGCTAATAACCATGAGTATGTAAATGTTGTATTTTTAAATTCCTCTCCGCTTAATAAGACACTCTGCAGGTGTTTTGTAGTAGAATAAAATGCTGACCTAAATATTCAAAACTTACTTATGATCTTGATGAATTTTGAAAATATTTACTAATTTAAACAATCAGTATAACTATCTAAATTTTAAATTACCGTATTTCTGTTTCCTTTTGCTCTAAACTATTTAATCTTAGCAACACGTCCATGTGTAGTTTGTTATTTTTTAATAACGAAGAAAATTTGTAAGCAAATTTCAAGTTTTTATTTACTAAGAAGCTCATTTTTTAAGGTATTAAAGTAAATTTATATCAAAATAAATAAAAAGTAACGAACTCATAATTAGTACCTACTCTAATACAAGCAATATTTGTAAAGAAAAGAAAAATAACTTTAACGAAAAAAAAACCGATTTATTAAATAAAATGAATAATAAATTAACAGCAACAGTTTTATTTTTAAAGAATTAACTACTTAACAATCTCTGTGAAGTAGTTAATTAGACCTTCAACAACAACGCCCGCCGACCTTTCTAGTGAAAGAGCTACAGCAATAAATAAACTCACGGATCAAGTTTCATAACTAAGTCTGCAATTGATTTCTATTCAATTATCTTTATCTTTATTTTAATACTATGTCTCACAGTTTTATTCGCGTTGATTTCAATTTTGTATGTTATTGGATTTTCGTAATATTCTGGATTCTAACCTAAAAACTTTCATCATGATTGATTGACGAGTTTTTGTATGAGAGATGCGTAATTATATCGTATAAAGTTCGTCAGTGACTTTTGCATTTGTAATATCAGTAGGATAAATTAGGAGTTAAAGTAGTTTTTATATGGAACTATTCCATTTGTTTATCTATCAATCTGCTTTTGGTCATAGTAACGCTTGTATGATGGATCTAAAATTTATATTAAATCGTGTATTTAAAATTTGAAACTAGTGACGTTCCTTGCAAAAAGACCATAAATATAAATTATTGAAATATTATACAATACACAACAATGTGATACTATAAAAAGAGAATGCTTTTGATAATTTTCCAACATTATCTTCGACTGATATCGTAGTTCACTTGTTTTATACGTATTTTACTTCTATATTATTCCACTGTTTGTAGAAGAACCGAATATAATAAATAACAGACAACCTTTCTCAGTAAAAGGTTATTTCACGCTTCTTAAGAGAGTTTGTCGACTTAGGTTCGTAGATCATGAGATAAGCGTGTTTAAACTAGCTTACAAACCTCTTCATCTTTATTATATTTGATTAAATTTCACCGAACTTGTCCTTCTGTCCTTTATTAAGAGGTACTCAAATTGACTGAAGTAGTTACTAAAACCAGAGTGTTAGAACTATCATTAATAGGTAAATACATATAGGTATACTGAATAGTGGACGTATAATAAATACAGTTTGTTACTTACATAAACTAAATTAATAACTTCTTCGATTTTTTTTCTCCTAAGTGTAGTTGTGTTTAGTGACCCACCTACAAATAAATGATGTAAGTGCACTTAGTGAGTTCGCCTGGTTTATGTATAAAGAAAACACCAAATATATACACAATGGCGGACCGCCGAAGTATATTGGAAAACCATGTTACATTACCCCGACTTGCGATGATTGCCTATACCTTATCGTAAGGAAAATCTAATAAAACGTTGAAGTACATAGATATATTACGTATACACTTAATTACATTTTATAAAAAGAAATTCTTCGATTCGTAACAAATTTATGCTACAGACGAGGTATTTCTATCTTTTTCCGCTGTGTGTATTGTGAAAATAATGGAGACAGTTTTTTTTAATACACCGCAAATTAAAGGTAATTAATTATAAATAAATAAACAAAACGACTTAGACTCAATGACTTGGGTTGGTGACCGCAGGGCTGGCTTTGCATAGTAGACGCTGCTGCCCATATTCGGCCTGTGTATTTCAAAGCCAGAAGCTGTTAATTTTAATATAAGCACCACATTTTTGTAGTTTGTTTTTTTTTTTAATATTGCGTTTTTTTTTTTGATATCGCAGGGTAACCCATTTACGGGTGATATCCAGGATGCCCGGGTAGGCGGTAGGGCCTGCGGGAGCCTTCAGCCGCTTTAATTGGAGGGTCCCGGATCTGCAGGCAACAGGATCCCTCCAGCGACAGGCTGGCCTCGGCGAAAAGACCAGACTTCTCCTCCATGGAACTGTCCGGCTCACCTCTGAAAAATCCCGACGACGCCATGTTTAGCAGGACCGGGTTCCCATCCCGGCCCGACATGGGCACAGGGGCGTTACTGGAAACGCATTAAGTAGCGCCTCCTACGCACCCCCGTTCGTCGCCTGCGGACGGAGGCCTCGTCGGCGGCCCCCTCTCTCATCCGCTCGTCGTTCTCCTTCTGGGACATTACTGTCTCGCAGAAGGAGACCATCGCCTTCCAGGACTCGTCGTCGCCGAGCATCGCGGTGATAACGCTCGGCAGTGACAAGTCCCCTCCGAGGACTGTCGTCAGATCGCGACGTAGCGCCGCCCATCTCGGGCACACCTCGAGGGTGTGCTGGGCAGAGTCCACCGCCGCGCCACAATCGTGACATTCAGTCGTCGGCTCCCTTTGGGCCGTCCGACACAAGTATTCACCAAAGCAGCCGTGCCCGGTGAGAACCTGCGTCAGACGGAAGGTGAGGGGTTTGCGCTTACGGCGCATCCACCGCTCAAGGACCGGGCGCAAGGCAGCCGTTACGCGTGTGCCATACGGCTGCTCCGCCAGGTCCTCCGCCCACCTCCGCATTAGTGCTTCTTGCCCCATCCGGCGAACCCGTAGGATCCCGTCCAACGTGGGGTTCTCACCGAAAGCCCTCCTACCCGAGACGTATGAGTAGGTCTCGGCAAGGACCTCCGCCACGAGTTCCCACGGGGGATCGCCGGCTAGAGCAAGTAGCTGCAGCCCACGATACCGTACGGTACCCCCGGATCACCCTCACCGCGATGATCCTCTGCGCAGTGAGGCGATCCACCCAAACCGGGGCACCGTACGTCGCCATACTCCGGCAGACTCCGGAATATAGCTGCCTGCAGGCGGCGCTGGGTCCTCCGAGGTTCGGGAGGAGTCTGCCCAGTGCACTCGCCACCTTCACGACCTTCGGTCCCACCACAGCGAAGTGTGGGCCGAAGGTCCACCCTCCGTCAAGGATGAGCCCCAGATATTTGATTTGGGAGCTCATCCTGACCCTCCCCTCTCCGATCTGCAGGGTAGCCCCCGGTGGGGGTCCCTTACGTCCGGTCCCGCGGAAGAGGAGGGCTTTGGTCTTTTCAATTCTGATCCGAAGCCCCAAACTCTTTATGCGGCTGATCACGAGGTCGAGTTCGACCTCGGCCAGCCACGCCGCCTCCTTGTAGTCTCGTCCCCGAGAGTAAACCAGGGTGTCATCCGCGTAGCAGATGACACCCATCCCGGGGAGGAGACGGCCTCGCAGGACCCAGTCGTAACCAATGTCCCACAAGATCGGGCCCAGCACCGATCCTTGCGGGACACCACAGCCGACTCGCCGCCACTCCACGGACCCCGACCGATTCTCGAGGCCTACTTTCAGATCGGAGAGGTACGCCTCCAACAGCCTCCCTAGATACGGGGGCACTCCACTGAAAATATTGCGTTTAGACAAGGCTTTGATGATATTAGTATTCTCATTTATTGAGACGAAATTTACTTTAAGTAACTATAATTATTAAATTACATTATAGTCATTAAAAAGCACCTTCGCACTTTTTTTAATATCCCGAGTTTTACTGACTTTAATTTCAACACAAAGAAAATCTGCTTTGCATATTCATATTTATAACATTTTTGATGAAAATATTTTTAAGCGTGACGATGACACAGTAATTAATTTTTAAAAGCAGCTATAATCTACTTTACTGAAATAATTTCCAAATTAACTAAATTTTAATATATTATTGATAATGTATTTGAATTAAAATGTGTATTAAAAACCTTTCAGCTTAGACTCTACGAAGAGTTCAAAACCATTCATGCCATTGTACTAAACATTGTAAAATTGAAGGATTCTACACTATTGTAACACTTAACAATAGATATTTGTTAATAGCAACTATAAATCGATTTTTATATATTACTAGCTGACTCGGCAAACGTTGTTTTGCCGCTGAACGCTATTTAAAAATAGGGGTTAGTGGTAGAAGGGTAAAAATTTAGGGTTGTATGTATGTATTTTTCAACGCCAAATCATAATAAAATAAAAAATAATAATTTATCTAAAAATTAAAAAAATTAGGGGTGGATCCCCTTAACATTTAGGGGGATGAAAAATAGATGTTGTTCGATTCGATCAGACCTACCCAATATGCATACAAAATTCAAGCCGTTTCGGAGGAGTTTAACTACAAACACCGCGACACGAGAATTGTATATATTAGATTACAAATTGTATCTGCGACTTCATTGGCAATAATACATTTTGATTTTCATCCCTCATCCAAAAAGTATTTACTGTACAGTATTTTAATATAATAAAATTGAAGACTTATATTTAGTTTCTTTTCTCTTGTCCGATTACCAAAAAATTCTTTTGTGTTACATAACTTTTTTTTCGAAAACGTTTATACATTAGAAAATTTACTGTTACATAGCAGGCCTGTGCATGTGCAGGCCTTACTACCAAAAAAAAATACGAAATAGTAATCATAAATGTAAAACAATCCGAAATATATCAAGTTATTTCGCAAGTAAGCCGTTTGTGATAATTCTATGTCACATGTAGTAAATCGTTTGATATAAGTATGATATTATTCACGGTACATTTTATTACCTTGCTATAAAAAAAGAGTAGTGGTGTTAGTATAGTATATATGTATGTGTACCTGTTAGATGTATTGTATCGCTAATATATATGAAACGAACATCGTCTTTTACTTGTGTAATTTTTTCTAATATTTTTATAAATAGAATTCAATCAATATTTCTCATTTGACAGGTGGTTTTCGAGGTGGTTTAGAGCAGGTGTCTTCAAATTATGGCCTACGGGTCAAATCTGGCCCGTCAGTTCCATCGATCCGCATATTGTGTCATCAATCTGGCCTGCGACAGCCAAAATTTAACGTCAGAAACGTTGACGCAGAAAACGTAAGTATCTCAAATATAGCTTATTAATAAGTACTAAATAATTGGAATTGAATTGAATATTGACAAATTAAAACTGTTTTGGCCCTTGCAACATACCTACTGAAAAAATTACTATGGCTCTAAGGCGTCAAAGTTTTGAGAACCCTGGTATAAAGGACAGAGTATATTCTAGAGTATAGTAGCATATTTAATTTACTATGTATAAAATATATTTATAAACGCCAAACATTTGTATGGCGATACGGATGTTTGCCGTGGTCCGGGTGTTTGTGCAGTCCTTGTGGGTCTCCCCACCGTGCCTCGGAGAGCACGTTAAGCCGTCGGTCCCGGTTGTTATCATGTACAGCGACCATTACTCATAATAGGGACTACATATATCCACCAACCCGCATTGGAGTAGCGTGTTGGATTAAGCTCTGATCTTTCTTCTATACGGGGAATGAGGCTATGCCCAGCAGTGGGAAACCACAGGCTGAAGCGTGTATGATATATGTTGGCGCAATAACAATAGTTCGTCAATTGAACTAATTCAGTTTAATAATTTGATTGTTTTTATAATTACTGCGATAAAACCGCCATTGTACATTTTTCATTTTATGTTATTATTTTGTTGTTTTTTTTTAATGGTGTACAAATAAAGAATATTTATTTATTTATTTATTTATTTATTTATTTATTTATTTATTTATTTATTTATTTATTTATTTATTTATTTATTTATTTATTTATTTATTTATTATTACTTTATAAGCTGTAGATTGATCATTACGATGTAAAAATTATTACTTTTGTTTAAAAAATGTAATTGTAATTCTCGTTTGATTTATTGAAATGTTCTACGTGCAATGTATGATGTATAAAAACGGACAATCATTCGGACTTCAACCACTGGACAGTGCGGACTTCTATGAGTCGTCGTTACGCTGTCAGTTAAATAAATGAAGCTTTGGAAACTATTTTGGAGTTCTATTTCTATGATGGGCGTCAATCAAAAAACCCTGAGTGACGTTAGTTATGCTGGCGTCGGGCGTTTTAAAAACACTAAGCCTGTTCTTTTTCCGTTATATACTAGCTGACCCGGCAAACGTTGTCTTGCCGCTAAACGCTATTAAGAAATAGGGGTTGGTGGTAGAAGGGTGAAAATTTAGGGTTGTATGTATTTTTTAATGTTGTATCATAAAAAAATAGAAATTAAAAATTTTGTCTAAAAAATAAAAAATAAAAATTAGGGGTGGACTACTCCTAACATTTAGGGGGATGAAAAATAGATGTTGGCCGATTCTCATAGATACCGGATAAGCACAAAAAATTTCATCAAAATCGGTCAAGCCGTTTCGGAGGAGTATGGCAACGAAAACTGTGACACGAGAATTATATATATTAGATAATATCCTATCCGTTATAGGTATAAATGCTATTGATGTGAATATTATTTTCGTAACACAAAAAATAACTGTTCGAATTATTTATAACCCAGAAGCTACAGAATCCCCTCAGGTTGTTTTTCAACGTGTACATTTATTCAAAATCGTGTCACAATATGTTTATAAGAATATTCCTATTCCATAAAATTATCAAAAAGGCAGTGTGCCTGTATGACAGTCTAATAATAGGTACACGAAATAATTGATATAACACACCTTATATCTGAGTTCGTCAAGTAATACTTCGTTAATGAGGACTGATGTAATCATTGCTTCATAATAATAATCCGTATAAAATATTAGAATTTCCACTAGGGAAAACAAAGATTTTTTTAAATATATTCATTTGTTTAAGCTATGAAATTTAAAGGAAATTGAATTTAAATACATTGCATTTCTTGCAGGATCCGCTGATCATAATTGCATTCAACTACATTGTATTAAAAGACTATAAACGAATAACTGCTAAGTGTTTGCCGTCTCTTCTCAGTTTACTCTGCATTCTGAGAATACTTGAATAAATTTAATTTTGACCTTTAGTGTTTTTAAACGCTATTAAAAAAATATCCGTTTAGCTGTTTAAATGTTTTTTAATATTTTCTAATCATAAAAAAATGTGGCCAGTTTTGAGTAGTCTCATCATCATTTCAGCCTATCGCAGTCCACTGTTGGACATAGGCCTCCACAAGTTCCCGCCAAAAAAGGCGTGAACTTATGTGTGTTGCCCATAGTCACCACGCTGGGCAGGCGGGTTGGTGACTAGTCTAATCGATTTGAAATTTGAAACACTAGTACTTCAAAGATACGGTTAGTAGTTAGTACATAGTGACCTACAACTGACTCGGTAACGTTACCTACAGTTTGCATTATATTTAATTTCTCATGTTTTGCAACAGATTTTTCGCGTTTGGTGTTCTTGGTTAGATTTAAGGCAAAATGTTGCCGTGTTAGGAAGTAAGCAAAATATTATTTCGATACTTTGTAACTTAAAGCTTTATTATTTATTTTTATCTAAGTTTTGCAATGATAAAAAGTACTTTATAAATGTTTAATAAAAAATAATTTTATTTATCATATTAATATTAATAGATTACGCTACATATGGGTACTCGTATTTAATTGTTTACAATTGAAAATTTATCGAAATTTCGATGATTTTTCTGTGTAACTGAAATATAAAAATATTTTCGTGTAGACTATACCCCTCGGGCTACGAGTGTCACAGGTATCCGAGTCTCTATCCAAGCGGAATGTAACGGATATGATTGGATCGAATCAATAAATCCTAGCACTCACAAGACACGGACGAGATGTCACGTAGTTCTATTTGTACGTTCAATGTTTTCCACGTCGATGCTTGTGACATTGTGAAATTATTCATTATTATTATTATTTATCTGTATAAATAATAAGTAAAGCATAAATTACTTTAATTAAAAACTGAAAAGATTTTTTTATGTCATCTGTATTAGGTTATCAAGACGAATTTAAAGATATCTTAATTATATAAATTCGTTCAGCGGTATAAAAGATACAAATAATAAAAAATATTGCGTACATATATATACAAGAAAAGCGCGAAAAACATAAGCCTTCAGCAGTCGGGTAAAAATAAATCTTTTCTAAGCACTAGAGAGCGGCTAGACTGATTATGGGCGTTTTTTTTAAGTTTCCTGATACACTGCAGAAGGTTCTCACGGAATAAAAATTTAGGAAATTGGAAATTTCCAGAAAAAGTCGCGATTATTTGAGCATTGTACGTTTAACGGTACAGGGCAAGACATGACAACGTCTGTTGCGTCAGCTTGTATCAAAGTAATCTAAGAAAATTTGTTAAATCCTCTCATTAAACAAATAAGGTATGGCAGTAAAATAATGATTATAATTTGTGAAAGTCTACACTGTTAAAGAGAATAAACAAAAGATAGAAGACTCGGTTTCTTTGTGTTCACGTAGTTAATAATTGCCCACTTAATGCAGTATCGCCTTTCATTTTAATAGATGTATAAAAGTAGTGCTCAGTTAGCAAAAGTTGCTTTCGTTCATAGATTTTGAGGTAATTTTAGTATTTTTTTATCTCTGTTGATTATGATATTTACAGTCATTGAATATATTTAAATTATAACGTAAAACATAGGCTAACAAAATATTTATATTTATTTGTTTAAATTTGCGAATTTTATCCGATAGTAATCTGACTAATTTACCAAAGTGATTATTATCTCGGTCGAGTCACAGCACCATTTTATAGCCCCATTCATTTTATTAACAAACTGTTTATTTAGAAAAGTAACCTTGCTTTTTACACGCTTTTTATTTGCTTCACCTGTATGTCTATATGTTTGTAACTTGTGTAATTTTATTTAAGCTTAGTGGAATTATCGAGGACCGATGACAATGCACTAATTTGACAAGACTATATCATTATCCTAATTAGGGTCGTCAGGATTAAATTATTTTTCTTTTTGGGTTGGTTTATATATAAAAGCGTCTTTTTCAGTTTTTTAGCTAAATTTATTTTATTAGAGTTATGGAGCAGAAAACTTTAACTCTAACTTATGTAAGTAGGATTTCAAATTGATATTCTCTATATGTGTGGCGAACTCACACATATACGAACTTTTATATTAGGTTATCAAACCTTCTTTTATATTTTTATAAAAAAAAGTATTTTGATAGATGTAATTTTGCATTCTCTGTAATCGATTATAAATTTTGCTACGTGCACATTACTTTGATTTTATTATCCTTTGATAAAAAGTTCTAGAAAATTCAAAGATATAATAATTACTACAATCGGATAATAATAAATATATTAATAGTAAATAAATAAATAAATAGCAACATTCGCTAAATATTTACTTTAAAACTTTAAAAAAGTTGTATCTTTTCCACAAGTTATTTCATTTACTTCAATATACGTAAATTTCAATAAATGTGAATTTCAATTCAAAGTTTGGATGTTTATTTGCATTACTTTAAAATGTTGATGAAGCGCTAAATCATAATGTAATTTTGTTTAATCCTATGAAGAAATTTTCATTTAAATTGTATGAAGATTACATACATATATACATATAGAACAAGGTACTAAAAGATCGTGGGTACATACTCCAGCGAAAAAGGGAAAAGTATCAAAATAAATTCCGAGAAGTATTTTCGTTAACCGGCTACGAATTTGCGCGGCGCATTAATTCTACCATTTCCCTTTTTTGTTTTAATACTTTGTCCTAACTTCAAACATGATAATTACTAAGTTTTCTACGAATTATTAAAATTTATTTTCGTCTCCATCATGTAATATCGGTATTTCTTAAATCTTTTGTCACTGGTATGTTTTTATAAATTGTATTGTTGTATGTGCATTCTCTTTCAACGTAAAGACTTTCTATTTACAACGTCTTTAAATATCTCTATCTATTATTTCAATCGAAATTAGCACATCCAAATTATTAAAAAAAAAAAAACCTCCATCGTTTTGTAATACTGGTATAGTTAATTTTATTTTAATATTTCATTATATACATTAATTGTAGCATTTTCACAAAAATATTACAATTGTATTTTTGTTACTGAGTTTTGTTATAAAGGGCTCTTGAAAATAATCCAACGTTAAAAAGTGAACATACAGTTTTACAATACAATCGTACCAATGTACGTGAAAAAGCTATGTATATTCAACTGAAATAATAAATTTTAATGTCTATAATAATACTCTGTATTTTTTGTAACATGAACGTTTTCCGCAAGTTCACTCAGGTTCGCTTGACATGAAAATACGATGTTCTAACCGTGACATAAATCTCAGAAAATAGAAAGCTTTAGTACGTCTGTAGTATACAAGATGTTGTGGGATAAATGATTGTCATCCATCTCCTTGGCTTAAATTTAATGAGAGTATGGTTACACTTAGCAAATGAGAGTATGTAGTGTTACGTTCGCGAATGAACCGAAAATGACATTACAATAGATTTATCATAAGGACGGGTGCATAAAGTTAAAGACGTGCTTTTGGAAAGGTTGTAACATAAGATTCGGTTCAAAATGTAACGTAACATGTATTTATATTTTAAAAATAACTGTTCTACGTATGTATGTAAAAAAGGGGCTTCAGGTTTTAAGTTAAAGTTACACTAGGGAGAACACCGAATACTATTTATTTCGAGAAATTGAAGTTTCCTGAGACAAACCTCTATCAATTTGTCAAGCTCGTACTGTACGCTGCAATCGATATTTATTTCTATTTGTTATTTTTCATTTTTTTCATATAAAAATTCAAAATAAAACTTCTATAATATTTGTATAGTTTATGCTTCAACTGTATATTTTTGTATATACTAGCTGACCCCGCAAACGTTGTTTTACCATATATGTAATTAAGCCCTTAAATCCCTCTATAACTTAAGGGTATGAAAAATAGATGTTGGCCAATTGTCAGACCTATCCGATATGCACACAAAATTCGGCCTAGCCGTTTTGGAGGAGTATGGTAACTAATATTGTGACACGAGAATTTTATATATAAGTTATTATTATTATTATTATTATTAACGTGCTATTAAACTGGCGTCGGTCTCTCGATCATTGATACAATTAACGTACACAGACGGTAATTTTGTAAATAAATCAGTCAGTTCGGCCTATTGCAGTCCACTGCTGGACATAGGCCTCCCCTAGTTCGCGCCAAACATCCCGGTTATTTTTCCGCAATCTTCATCCAACCTACAAATATAAATAATAGTTATATAATATTATTATTTTTATTAAAGCGTTAGGGCAAGTAAGTTGTATATGTTGTATATTTAGGTTATAATATCAATTTCGATATCGCAGTTAAATAGTAGGACGCCAGTTAAATATATATTATACATAGTTACATAATATACCTATAAAGCTGAAACATAAACAGTTACATTATATACATTTGTTGGTAATATTGAAACAGCCTCATATCTATTGGTAAATTAGATCTTGAAAGAGGGTAATAACATATATTGGATTTCATCGCGAACATAAAACTTGAAGGTGTGAATGGAATATTTAGATACAGACAGAAGAATACATTATTTGGCAACTTATACTTTTATGAAAAAATAAATTAAATGAGAATTTTTCATTCATTTCTATTTTAAATCTTCTCTAACGCCTAAGTAAGTATATTTTGAAAAAATACTTAAAACTATTAATTCATACTTGCCAGCACTAACTATTAGCAGCTTTTAAACAATAATTCTAACCTGTTTACACTTATTTTAATTTATTTTTTAATTTCTAGAAAAAACATTTCAGTCCAAGAAATTTTTCAGAAAAACAAGAAAGTTTTATATTCACTCTAAGAAAGGTTTCATTAATGTAGCCTACAACTAAGTGAGGCACTCGCAATTTGAGGCGGGCTCACGTTTTACTAATATTGCGCTTAGTCGCCTATCTCCATTGTTATTTCGGTCACGCATTCGTCGCACGTCGATAGCAATACCTTAATAGCCCATGGGAAGTGTTTGATTGAATCAGAATTCGGAGAGGCGTTTACACGTTTATTTGCGTATTGGGGAAATTACATATATTAAATATTATGTACCGTACATTTATGAACCTTATTTCATTCCAAAACGATATTGGTATTACATTGCTTTATTACTATATGTATTTACTTTCATTTTATTCCATTGTCACCTACGTATACTCACTTACGAATTGGTTCAATAAATAACGACTGAGGTAGGGCACAGCAGGAAAATTCCTGCTCAAAATATAGAGCAGCCCGATTGGGGTAGTACCTCGACCTTACAGAAGATCACAGATAAATTATACTGTTTTCAAGCAGTGTTGGGTTCTGTGGGTGGTGGGTGTGGGTGTGTGTGGGTTGGGTTTCTGTTGGTGAGTAAGGTGATCAGAGCTTCTGGGGGAATTAGGGATAGAGCCAGCAACGCGCTTGCGATGTTTCTGGTGTTGCAGACGTCTATAGGCTACGGTAATCACTTACCATCAGGAAAGCCGCAACGCTTGCTTGCCGACCAACTTATATGTATAAAAAAAAAAAAACAAAAAAAAACTATGCACTATTTTGATTGCTATAACAAATGTAGAAATAGTCGTGGCTTGTTCGAAATGGCTGCTTATTATTTTTTATAGCTAAATATTAAAAAAAAATTAAGAACAGTTTTACAAGTATAAGATAAAAATAAAATAATTGGCAAAAAAAAAAACATTTTAATACAACGATAAGACATTAAGTTTGAATTTTACATTAATTTACGACGCTATTAAATAATAATATTAATTTGACTAACATTTAAATGGTCTCGAGGTTAGGGGCGACCTTAGTATTCGAGGGAGCCTCTCGGTAGTCGCTTATGGTGGCGGGCCCTAGTTTGGACAACACCGGCGGGATCGCGGAAGTGCTTAGCGTCCCCGTGATCCCACCCCAGGCGAGTGAAGGGACACCCCAGAGGTTTTAGTCCGTGCGAATCGGACATACCCTCCAGCTCCCCCGGGCTGGAGGCAGCCGTAAGGGATGGTTAAAAAAAAAAATTATTTGTACATAAATAAATATAGTTCAGAATTTTTTTTCCACGGCCCATGATAAAGAATATTTTCGTGAAACGCAAACTAATTAATTACTTAAAGTTTGAAGAGTTATGGGAAACAAAGTGATCAAACAACGTATACACTGCGAGCTAAAATAATTTCAAAGCAGAACAATTAGATATACTGTCCTAAGGTCATTAATACATATATTTATATAAATAGTCATTTTGATTGGCTAAGAATAATAGCTAACCAACTATAATATTTACCGTAACTTTAAAATTGGTTAAGACTGAAACTTGATAATAATAAATGTCCTATTTATTTATTGAACAATTACAATGTTGGTACATAAATAAACCATTTGTACCATTCATTTTCTTACCATTCACTTATTTATAATAAAGTTTTTTTAGTAACACAATGAATAGAATCTCGTCGAACACGCTAAAATAACACAGAAAAATGATGATCTTAACAAAAACATTTTAATTATTTTGTTATAAAGAGGTTCTTATTTTTTCTTCTTTTATTTTCGTTTAAGATAATTGTTTTAAGAACACAACCAAGAAACTAAATATTGTATTTCTTGTTTGTTATTAAAATATAAGGAAAATTAAGTGTCTAAATGTCTAAATTAAATTACTTTTAAAGAAATACTAAATGTCATGCGTGTTTTCACCCGTGTGTGGTGCTAATTTTTTTAATTATGTACTGGCTCGATTCTCGGTAATACAAATATTTCATTCGTAACATGTACTAGACTCTATTAAATGGTGTTTACAACAACATTGCGAGTGGAATGTAGATGAACTACAACACAAAACTACACGAAGTTATTATTCAAACGTACGACTACTCTCACGCAGCAAACATGAATTGTAAATAAGTTTCTAAAACGGTTTTTAAATACATGTATGTCATTAAAACAAGTAAAAAGAGTCCAATTTTAATGCACTGGAGAAAAAGGATGAAATTCTTTAAATTACACGAAAAGCATAAAACAATATCTTCATATCTGACCTAAAATAGATAGATGTAAAAATTGCGCATTTGGAATACAGAGTTTTTTTTTATTAACGAATATTTTTGTGTTTTTAGCTAGGTATAGGCAGTTAGTAATATAAAAAAGGTAGATAAAATTATCAATAAAACAACGTCTTTGATAAATTGCAAAACAATTTTTAGTAATATAATTAGCACAGAAAAAAAATATTGAGTGTGTTAATTAAAACAGAAATTACACGGCAAAAAAATTACAAATCAAATTATAAGTGAAACTTTTGTAAATCAATAAATATACGCCCATATGAACATAAAACTACCTTCTATTAGTTTTGCCTTTATGTGACAAACAATGTATTATTGTAATTAAAATATAAAAGAACAAGGTAAGTTATAAATTACATATCATACATATGCAAAAGAAACTACAAAGATCGTAAAATGTTGCACATATAATTTCATTTTACTCTTCGTACAGAAAATAGATACTTACAACTTTGAAAGCCATTCCTCTATTTTATGCATATAAGCGAGTAAAATGCAAATAAATTAACTATATTTATTATTTAATATTTTTCATTAGATAAAGCAAAGGTATTTGAACATAATATCTTTTGAGTCGAAGAATTTTTGTTTAGTTTTAGCAGAGATATAATTATATTTACGTATCTCCAGTCCCAGTAAACATGTAATGCACAGATGCGGGTTAGCTAAACTTTTTCCCTTAGTAAAAGCGTTCTAAGTCTAGAATTAAAGCATCATTAACACGCTATCCTATATTAACTATTTATGAGGTTTTTTAAGGGTATTATAATTAATTTCTTTTTAAATTGTATTTTTAAAGGCAATTATTGCTGTTTTTTACTAGTCTTTCTATCGAAAGCTGTTATAGTTTTATTTTTAATGTATGTATCAAAAGATGATATAGTTTTTTATTATCTATACTATTATTATAAAGAGGTAAAGTTTCTAAATTTGTTTTTTTGTAGGAGGTAATCTTCGCAAATACTAATCTGATCACGAAGATTCTTTCACTAACAAAAAGCTACACTACTGAGGAGTAACATAGGCTATATTTTATTGTGATTGCACAAAAAATTCAGTGAAAATCTTATATACCTATAAAAATCTCGTGTAACAAATGTTAGTTACAATACTCCTCCAAACGGCTGGACTGATTTTTATGAAATTTTGTGTGCATATCGGGTAGGTCTGAGAATCGGCCAACATCTATTTTTATACCCTAAGCTATAAGGGGGGGGGGGATTAAGGGGTTTAGCCACATATTAACATATATGGCAAAACGACGTTTGCGGGGTCAGCTAGCATAAGAATATTTTAATTATTTTTTTATTAATTACGTTTAAAGTTAAAACACGCAAAAAAGGTTGAGATTAAATTCTGTATCATTAGTAGCCCATAATGGAAGCTTATTGTGGAAATATATGAATCAGTGAAACTCTAGCAACATAATTAGAAGCGTCCCTTCGGGGCAAGCCTAATTAACACAAAATATTTTTGTAGATTAAGCACAGTACAGTGATTATTGTATTTGTATTTTATTATTGTTATATTAATTGATAATGTCAAAATTACATCTCTAATCTTTGACTTTGCCTTCATGTTGAATGTGAAATTTTGTTGACTATTATAACTTTACATATACATATAAAATTAGAAGACACAAAATAATGTTGGACAAAAAATTAAGGCTAATTATATTATACTGAGGCTAATGGAGGACCAGTCACATAGCAACCAATTTGGCGAACTGTCGACAAGTGCAAGTTGAATAAAAACAGTTGACTTAAATGCGACACAATATAATGGATTCAATAGAAAGCCTTTATAAAACTATTTAATGTTTCAATATATTTTTGAAAATATTTATTATGATATGAAAACTCTAATTAACTAGTGTGAAAAAAACATTGTACAAAGAAAAGATTGATAAATGAAAGATACAATTTTTCAAAGAATATCACTACATAGTATAAAACAAAGTCGCTTTTTCTGTCCCTGCATATGTATGTACGCTTAGATCTTTAAAACTACGCAACGGATTTTGATGCGGTTTTTTTTAATAGATAGATTGATTCAAGAGGAAGATTTATATGTATAATAACATCCATTAAATAGTGGAGAAATACTGTTATTTTTGAGTTTTCTAATGTTATGTCGTAAATAATAATTTTTTTTTCGCTTAAATTGCAAACGCAGGCTGAACCCTACGAGATTTATCAAAATAATGTACTAAGTATTGTACACATTGAAAAGGTCTACAGAAAACTCCGCGATGGTATATACCTATCTCTTATGGATAT
The DNA here is from genome assembly GCF_905220565.1 of Melitaea cinxia. Taxonomy (NCBI): domain Eukaryota; kingdom Metazoa; phylum Arthropoda; class Insecta; order Lepidoptera; family Nymphalidae; genus Melitaea; species Melitaea cinxia. The sequence goes on along the minus strand of NC_059409.1, from coordinate 6,571,955 downwards.
CCCACAATAACATTTTTTTGTCATTTACTTTTTACGACAAATAATGGCTAATTTTCGAAGCGATTTTAACCAATACAGCATTAATCCTTATCCAATTAAATACCTTAAATATGTTTTTTATTTAATATAGATCTATATGGCCTTTTACAGCATATGATTTAAATGAATATTTTCGAAGATATTACAGATTTAAAAATCGCGGTACGTAGCGTTTGCGGCGGTTCCAGCCGGCTTTTACTCTAAGTTAACGCGTGCGGGCCACGGGCAGTAATGAATAAATCAAAACTACTGGATCGATTTTAATCATTTTTTCAGTGAATGACATAGGCTATAATTATATTTTATACCCGTGCGAAGCCGGAGCGGGTCGCTAGTTGTTTTATATTAGTCAATTACGACATTTCAATCGAGGCGCTTTATAACTTAGTTTTAGGATTATTAAACGAGTAAAAACAATTTTGTCGATTAACGCAACCTAAATTTTTTAGACTTTAATTGTCACTGTCACTTATAATTTTTATGCCTTGTCACAGACGATCTAAGCTGAATTATTTTTTAAAATAATTGTGAAATATTTTAATTGTATTTGAGAATAAAACGAAGTAGTTATTAATTGAATAAGATTTTTTTCCTATACTTTCAAGATTATTTGAATGAATGTATAGAATACAAAAGATACATAGAAAGGTACGAGTAAAATACAAAAAAAAAATGAAAGTAAAATTTTTATACGAGTATACTGGACATGAATTTACATAATGATAAGCATTTGTACAGCTTTTGTACATTTAGCTATTCTGCACATTACTTTTTAGTAAAAGTTAATTTTTTGCGATAAAATCAGAAGGATAAAATGTATAAAAAGTTTATCACCATTCCTTATAAGACACGCGATGTGATGAAAATAATGATATGTTACATCTACCAAACTCAGTGTATTTCATGTTAAAATATGTTAATGTGTTAATGATGTTTCTCAACAGAAAAATAGTTATAAGTGATAAAAACAAGTTTTTATTATGAAAGTATACAAAAAAATCAATAAAAAGTGAAATTATGAATAAGCTGAATCTGATACCATAAACAGAATTTAACTTTTTTTTTTCAAAATATTTATTCACTGTGTTTTGTCGCATTTTTATGTCAATTTTATATATTTTTTTAAACAGAATTACTTTAAAAAATGGTTATAACAAAAGTATGATTATAATATAAAAATATTCAGACATATTTTGTTTCACAGATATTAAATTTAAGTCACTTGTAAAAATATACAAGCAAACAAGATTCAGGCTTCGAATTTGAATCTTTTGCATTATGCGTCTGATAAAATGCAAAATTGAAAAAATTAGAGGGATATCAAAAAATTAGATGGATATTAAAATTAAATGGGAATTAAAAATATATTAGACTGGGAAATTGCCTCAACTTTGCAGAAGATAACACCTATAAATAATACTGTTTTCAAGCAGTGCTGTGTTCGTTTGGTAAGGTGAACAGAGCTCCCGCGTTGGCTCCTGCCATTGTAGGCGTCTATAAGCTACGGTAATCGCTTACCATCAGGTGATCTGTACGCTTGTTTGCTGACGTAGTTGTATAAAAAAAATTGACAAAAATACACTCACGATTGTAATGTTATTTGTCACTGTAAATAGTGATTTTAAACCGGAAAACCTATTTAAAACTTTCATAAATTCGTTTTAAGTATATAGAATTGTTGTTAGTTCTAAATTTTTAGGTATCTTAATAGACATTTCAAATAACTGACAATTACTAATACTTCCTTCCAAGTGATCCTCTTTTAATAAAGACAACCAAAAATAGCTGATCCGATATACAAGCTGTTTGCTTGGTTTTACTCGTGTCAAAACTGCCGCCAGTCTTATTTTAGTTTATAGCGTGTGTCATATATAGACAAATGTTAATAGAAAACTAATGTGTAAAGTAGAAAAAAAGAACGAGTGCGCTTTAGACCACACGACTAAAATAAAATTTTTTATCTTCCTAACTTATATCTCTTTCTCAACTTCCGTTCGCCTGGCCCGATCATACTTTTCGTAACGCTCTCGTCACGTATTCACCAGCTTACTTCCCAAGTCAAGCATGCGTTATTATTGCAAGTTTTACTTCAAAAAAACAAAAACAAAAATGTTAAGTTGCATTTGTTTATTACAATGCACGTCACGTCGTTTACACAGATTTCTAGATGTGTATACTTAGAATACGAAAGGAAACTTAAAGTTCATTGTCCAACAGCGCTTTAGCAGTAATATAACGAACATCGCTGTAAAAGCATATTTATTGATTTTTTAATCTTTTATGATTATAATCTTTTATCTTTAATATTAAATTTGCTTTGTTTTGCCAATAAAGTTTTGTAACGGATCTTGTGGTACTATTTGTAATATTTTCATCATGACATAGCGATATAGACTATGCTCTAATAACCAAAAAAAAAAACATTAATCGAAGAATTGATATAAACTAAAAATTAAAAATATCCCATAATAACGAATTTTGAACCATTGATAATCTTTTCCGTGATTGCAAATTACAGCATGCATGTTTTATAATTTTACGCAGATTGAGTTAATAAAGCACCTATTGCATAGCAACCTAATTAAAAAAAAATAGGTTATACCAGAACAGTACCTATTAGCTGTGATCTTCTGTAAGGTTTACCTCAATCTCCCTCAACCTACCTTGTTGTGCCTTTTATAAATAATTATTAAGTATGATAGATAAAATATTTTCTAGGGTCAAATCAATAGTAAAAAAACAACACGTAGTTTTAAGGAATTTACAAAAATTTTAATTTTAATATAAATTTTCAATTATATTCATAAAATTGTCTTATAACACTAGAATATAATACGGGATCAAATTATTAATTTTTACTGGATGGACGGAACGTTGAGCTAGCAATAAAATTCTTTGAATACCGTCGGCCTGATACGGAGCTAATTAAAATATGTCAGAATTCGTTCCCGGGAGCTACAAAATACCTTTTATAATTTGTTTTACATTTCGTTGATCATTTATTCATCACTTTGTTTAACTTCTATGTCTTTTTGACTGGTTTCTTTGAAAAAGATTATATGTTTGTTAAATGTTAATAATAAATTATTTATTCTCTAAAATTGTCAGACAATATTTAGAATTTTAGTATCCATTTTAGAATAGAGTTAACAGGGGCGGAATAGCGACAATAGGGGCAGAGCATGACAATGTTTTAAAAATTTCGTATATATAAATACTGAACAAGGAGTATCTTCTTATTAAATTGACTTTTTTATAACATAGGTGATGCTTTTTAAGATTCGATATATCTATATTACAAAATTAAATTATAATTTCTAAATTTTTGTTTAATTATCTATTTTACCAAGAACCATCTATTTAAATAACAAAATATCATACTATTTAGTAGCTGACCCCGCAAACGTTGTTTTGTCATATATGTTATTAACTCCTTAATTCCTCCCCCCCACTTATAACTTAGGGGTATGAAAAATAGATGTTGGCCGTTTCCAGACCTACCCGATATGCACAAAAAAAATCACAAAAATCGGTCCAGACGTTTCGGAAGAGTATCGTAAGTAACATTGTGATACGTGAATTTTATATATAAGACTAGCTGACCCCGCAAACGTTGTTTTGCCATATATATTATTAACCCCCTTAATCCCCCCCCCCTTATAACTTAAGGGTATGAAAAGTTGATGTTGGCTGATTCTCAGACCTAGCCGATATGCACACAAAATTTCATAAAAATCGGTCCAGCCGTTTCGGAGGAGTATTATAACTAACATTGTGACGCGACATTTTTATATATATCTAATATATATAAAATTCTCGTGTCACAGTTTTCGTTGCCATACTCCTCCGAAACGGCTTGACCGATTTTGACGAAATTTTTTGTGCTTGTCCGGTATCTATGAGAATCGGCCAACATCTATTTTTCATCCCCCTAAATGTTAGGGGTAGTCCACCCAAAATTTTTTTTTTTTTACTTTTTAGACAAAATTTTTAATTTCTATTTTTTTATGATACAACATTAAAAAATACATACAACCCAAAATTTTCACCCTTCTACCACCAACCCCTATTTCTTAATAGCGTTTAGCGGCAAGACAACGTTTGCCGGGTCAGCTAGTCTAATATATAAAATTCTCGTGTTGCGGTGTTTGTAGTTAAACTCCTTCGAAATGGCTTGACCGATTCTAATGAAATTTTGTGTGCATATTGGGTAGATCTGAGAATCGAAAAATACACACAACCCTAAATTTTCACCCTTCTACTACCAACCCCTATTTTTAAATAGCGTTTAGCGGCAAGACAACGTTTGTCGAGTTAGCTAGTAATATATAGTATGTTGGTTAAGTGCGTTCCTTCAAATGGAGGGTCCTGTGGTTGTTATAGAAGATGTTCCACGTGGATAAATTCCTTGCTCTTTTATTTTATTTTACTTTGTCCTTAATATACGAGCTACTTTGGCACCGTACTTCTGCATAACCATCCAAAAAGTATCATGCGGAACTAGTCTATCAAAGTAACTCGTCTATTTAAACAAAGTCAAATTTAAAAATAGACTAGGATTTTTTTTCATGTGAAACGTGATGTACTACACCTATGGAACCCCTATTGGAAAAAAATCCTGTTAGGAGTCAAACACCTTATCTATCGCCTTATATAAATCGATGAGTAGGTATTGTGTTTTTATTTATCGATAATCCAATTAACCTACTGTAATGATATTAGTAGGCGAATGTCATTTACTTTATTTATATTTATTTAACTTTGCAATAAAAATACTTTTTAATTTTAAAAATCGTATTGATTTTTAAGCATAAAAATGATAAAAATAAACTTCATTTGTTTCCTCTTATTTAATGGTAGTAGTTTCGAGTGTTACATTTATTATTCAAGATTTTATTTATTTTTACCTACTAGCTGACCCGGCGAACTTCGTATCGCCTAACATAAACTTTATCGTATGGTATTAAAGTTCAAATTGACTTTTAAGTATTATCACAAATCTTTTGTATGGGAGTATAGAAAAGTGTTGTTTTTAGACTTTTTCAGGAAATTTATTTTTTTTTTCTTTTTAGAATTTTTCTCTCCGTAAGAACCATCCTCGTACTTCAAGTAATATTTTAAAAAAAGAATTAGCGAAATCGGTGCAACCGTTCTCGAGTTTTGCGCTTAGCAACACATTCAGCGACTCATTTTTATATTATAGATTACACTATTAGACAATTTCAAAAAAGTGTTTTAACTATATATTTCTGAAAATATTAATTTCTTGATATAAATTTGTTGTTACAGGTGTAGTTAATGAGTAAAATTAATATTAAATATTAATATTTATTTCGACTATATTTGTCATTCCATAAATTATAAGATAGATATATTATACAGAGTCAAATAAGGCGTCCTTATCAGGATAAATGTAACCCAGGTGTTCTTTAGAAATAGTAATATAATATAATTGGTATTAATGATATCGCCCGTGCCAAATGTACAAGGTGTTCCGCGAGGTTTTTACGACATTCTATATTTCATTTTCATAAATTAAGATTGATTACATTCGATGAAACATGAAAGTATTCATGTGCAAATGTAAATAACAAAGAAACGTACTTGAAAACTGCCACAGTCATTCTGTTCGTGACCTCCGACCTATAAATTATGAAAAAAAAAAATTGTATGCAATTCAGTATGCTATACTTTTGCTCAAATTTAAATGACTGTAATGAGCCTTATTATTTAAAGTTTATAATACATATATTTAAAGTTTATAATATACTCCATTCGACTCCATATAACGTAATACTCAATAACAAAACATTCATTAGTTAACAATTCATTAAAAGTATTTTAAAACGAATATTTCTATAGGGAAATGATTATTGTCATACATTTTCTTTTTACCTATTTTTATTATCTGTTTTATCAGGTCTTATAATAAGCCTGTTTAGTAGTCGGCTTTTTTCTCTGTGCAAATATAAGTACGTAATTACTTATTTTTATTTACATATACATGTATATAAGACATTTGTTTATTTAAAAACTAAGAATGTTTGTATAAGAGACAGTAAAATTTAACTTTTAAATTAATGTTTCTGTTACTAAAGTAAAAAAATAAATTTTTTATTATTTTTATTGTCTTATACTATTTGTCGAAATTATAAAAAATAGAAAAATAAAATGTACAATAGTATCGAGAACCTTCGGAAACCTAACTTTAGTCTTATTTTAAACTGTTTTAAACTAAGAAATAATAAATGTATAATTGGACTCAGAAGAGTTACTCACACAGCGTAGTTAATTTATAAATAAAGAGCTTACAACAACGACGTAATTTGGATCGTTTATTGACTATCGACAGCATACTATTTTTTCGAGATAAGACTTCTGAAACGGAATATCCTTATTTGTAGAAATCCAACCCACTCACACGAAATATTTCTAAATTGAATATCAGGTTTGATACGAACCGCTAAATAGCGGAGATGTTGTCAGCATTACTATTTTCATTTATATGTTGAATTTGGCAAGAGTAAAGTAAGTAGGTGTTTTCTACGCAAACGCACACAAATATAGAACTCTTTTTACTTTCTACCAAAAAAATTATCGTCAAGTATATTTCTCAATGTAGATAAAAGCGAGATGTGTATTAATATATATTTAATAGTTTTTATTAATTCTATAAGATTATTCAACAACAAAAATTTACAAAAATTGCTGTGATAAGTGTTTTTAATGTCTTCAAATTAAAGTAACTTTTGTAGCTTTAGTAATGGAAAAAGTTACCGAATCTTCATAAAATATTAATAGCCTTTCGAAGTCTACAAATATTTAAATCTAAAAAATATTTTCTTTCAGAATGTTCGTAAAAGCGTTCGCCGCGAGCATATTTTCTTAAGGGTAAGTTACGAGGTCTTTAAATCGATTTCTCTCCATGATTTATTTATTCATAGAGGTTGTACATAAATTGTGAATATTAAGCTTGTCATTTTTACGAAAACGTAATCGTTAATTTTCGCAACTCGATAACTATGATCAAGATAAAGAAGAAATAAAAACTGAATTATCGCCGATCGCATAGAAACTAACAATTTCTCAAGCTCTTATAATATAAACTTATTTTAGAATTTAAGAATTATGTTGGTTGTGAACATATTCATTTTTAATATCAATATATTAATACGTGAAGAAAAGACGGAAGAGTATGAAAGGAGAAAGGGACTTTTGGGCCAAAATGTAATAAGAAGAGATATGGTTTAAAAAATTGGTCATATTTTTTTATTTTAAAATATAAAATATCAGCTCAATTCTGAATCTGGAAGCGGAGAAAAATGAGAAAGATAGTTTTTGCCAAATTAATTGGATATCGATTAAACTATAATCGATTACAAAATTCAAAAATAAACTGCTTGCACTAGTTTATTAACTAAAAGTATATAGATGCATAATTGAAGTTTTAAAAAATAAAGTGTATTTAAATAAAGCTACTTACGTTAATAGCGAAAATATCAATTAATATCTGATAAACCAAAATGATAATCGATATCGTATTGATTTAAAATAACATCATATTTTTAATGACAGCTGACTGACAACTCCTCCCGTGTCCGACTCCCGTAACCCGTTACTCGTTTGCTGTATTCCGATGCGTTCTGAGTGTTTTTCCTATTTTTTTCTATTTTCAATGACCACCGCTTTGTTAATTACGGATTTCGACCCTGCCTCCATTGAACGACCCTTGCTTTCACACTGGACACTGAAGATTGCTTACGTATTTGACTTAGATTTTTCTTTTGGATTTTTCTACCGACTTGATTGAATATACTTCAAAGCATGGATCGCTGTATAAATTGTGGGATAGCAACTAATCACTGCAATAATCTAAGCCTAAGACGCTTAGATGATGAAACAATTTTGTCAGTGATACAGCAGTGGCTTGCACATAAGTCTGTAAGTATATAAAACCTATTACCTATCTAACCAAATGGCAGGCTTATAATATATATAATTATAACTTTTGTAAAATGTTTAATTTTAAAATAATGTCATTGCACACTCAGTCATTCATTATTATTGAAATGGGTTAATAATATTATTGTATTTGTGAGGATTTAAAACATTTTGCAATTTTTAGGTAAATAGTAATGACTATATTTGCAATGCATGCTGGGACTTGGCTCAGAGCCCAGATGTTGATGTCCAAAGAAGACTACTTGGCCACCGTAATGTCTGCATCCGCTGTGGGCACTCTCTTGCAACAAAAACCAGTCATCTTCTACATAGCGATTCAACCCGTGAATCCAGAATTTATAATGTCATACTGGAGTGGATTATACCATTACCTGTAAGTAGTAGCAATTTAAATGTTGTTCACTGCAAGTCATAAAATATTTGGGTACTACTTCTCCGTTAGAGGGGCCTAAAAGTGAGCCATGAGTTACAAAGTTGGGTCTGCTGGCACGCTATACTCTCTGGCTGAACTTAAGATTAGCTTAACATGGCCTAACCTTATATGACTCCAAATGATGTTGCAAAGTTCAACAATGTGTCTTTGCCAATATTTTAAATACACAGAGAAGTTCCATTGAATGTTTATGTACGCTAAAATAAAATAAAACTCATATCTGGTGAAATTATTTTGTCATAAGCCATAGAACAATTATTATCATTGTTTGTATTGTATTTTCTGTAAGCACAAACAGATTAATGAAGTTAGGTAGGTACTAACCACAAAATGACTGAAATTATAAACTACAATATGAAAATAGCCATGAGGAATCGTAATACCACAGTAATGGACTCATGATACTACTATTATTATCAATTATATATATATATATATTAACAAACATACATGTTAACATGTTGATTACATTAAATTCACATTATTCACACAATTTTTAATATTTAAACTAATTAAAATAATAAGGTGGGCTTAACCAGGTATTTAATAAATAGCCAATAAGGCTAGCACAGCAATATATATAATTATATTATAAACAAACTTATTAATGTGTAAATAAAAGGTATAGATAAAGAGATAAAGCTTGTAGATGTAGGTAATAATTAAAAAAAAACAAATTAATTATCTTAATAAACTCCAATTTTAATTAAGTATGTTTGTTACAGATAGAAGCAGGAAGTCGTGTGTGTCATGGTTGTTGGGTGGCTGCAGACAGAGCTGCTGTTCACATGGTCTCAGGCCCGTCTTGTTCATCTCAACAAGACAGGTCTCAAGAAGACAATCCTGCTACTGTGTCCCCCAATGATGAAGTTAGAGGCAACCAACCAGAACCTACTATTGTATTGCCAGAATACATGAGAGCTTCTGAAACTGAAAGTAGATGCTTTATCGAAAGATGCCACAGAACAGACAGATATAGGGTTCCACTTTCTACTAGAAAAATGTTACTTAACCAATATAAATATTACATACCTGAAAATAACCGTCTTTGTGGTCAACATTTGATTATCGAAGCATGGGATTTTCTTGACAGTTTAAGGTCCAATTATGTACAGTCTTTTACTGCAAAACACATTCAAGACATGATGTCTTTAAAAGAAGTTTTAGATGGTAGATTACTTCATTTTGAAAATATAAATGATATGGAAGACCATATTGTACATACATGGACTGGATTGAATAAAGCTCAGTTCCATCAGATGTGGACTGAAGTTCCTCAGTTGTTAGAAATTCCAAATGCAACATTAGCTTTGGCTGCTTATCTTATGAAACTCAGAACTGGCGATTCCACTGAAAGATTGGCAATTTTGCTAAAAGTGAGTAGGCGAAGTGTAGAAAAGTGGTTACAAAATGTAAGAGAATTACTCACAGAGTATTTTGTACCAGCCAATCTAGGTTTAAATCATATAAACAGGCAACAAATAATAGATAGAAATCTAACAATACCCAACTCACTGTTTGGAAGCTTTGAGGGTGTTGAAAAGCCAGTAGTAATTTTTGATGGCACCTATTGTTATGTAAAAAAAAGTTCTAATTATTTGTATCAAAAAAAATCATATAGCATGCACAAATATAGAAATCTTTTAAAACCATTTTTAATTGTGTGTACTGATGGCCATATTATTGATGTTTTGGGCCCATACCCAGCTACAACATCTGATGCTGACATCATGAAAAACGAATTTTCAAATGGAAGACCTTTGCAAGAATATTTCCAACGAGGTGATGCATTTATATTAGATAGAGGCTTTCGTGATTCACTACCTTTGTTGCACCAATGTGGATATAGGACATATGTGTCTTTTTTCGCCTCTAGAGCTCATTGGAAGCAGACGTGTGTTAAGAATATTACCATTTTAAATTTTACAGTAGTAAGCTAAAATCATCTTTATTGTACAGTGTTTAAGTTAAATTAACATTGTAGTTGCTTAATCACTCAAGACCTTTGTGTTTCTAACGCGTAACTACGCCGGCGCGCGCGCAGCACCGCTCACCCCCGCGGGGAAAGAGAGCGCCCGATATTTTTTCGCCTCTTCGCACGCATTTCGTTACAACAACATGAGTGTACAAAGAACGCCGCCTAGGGCTACATTAGCAAGTGCCAGCGAGAGCGGTAGCGGGTCTGCCCCAAATTTATCCACTCTAAGCGACGGCGAGGACTTATACACTAACATTAATACAAGAAAGCGAAAACAGCGTACGGAGGAAAGTGATTATAAAAAAGATTTCATGGACTTCCGCATGGAAATGATGAACTTCCTTAACAACTTCAGCAAAACTCAAACTGAAAACCTGAACCAAATCAAAGAACAAATAGCGGATATTAAAAACGAAATAAAGACGGTAAAAATATCCACAGAAAATTTTTCTAAGCAACTCGAACGTGCGAATACAGACATCGAAAATATAAAAACCAAAACAACCGCTACGGAGGTTAAAATAAAACATATAGAAACTGAAATAACCCAGATTAAAACTCAACAAAGTGCAAAATGTTCGACATTGAAATCGCTCGTCGAGTGTCACGAAGACCTCATCCTGGAACTCAAGGACCGCTGTGATCGCGAGAAAAATATTGTGATTGTGGGTATATCGGAAATAAACGACAAAAATTTTAAATCGAGACAACACCATGATAATCAGGAAGTCTTGAAGGTTATTACAATGATTTCTGAAGACTGCCCTAAGCCTATTAAATGTATGAGACTAGGAAAATATGTGCAAAATCAGAACCGGCCCCTAAAAGTTCATTTCGAAAATTCTAAGACCGCAAAATATTTGTTAAAAAATAGAACAAAACTACCTGAAAACATAAAACTTTTTTTTGATCAAACTCCAAAACAAAAACAATATCTAGAAACTTTGAAGGAAGAGTTACACAAGCGTACACAGGATGGTGAAAAAAATCTCTCTATTAAATATGTGAAAGGGACACCTAAAATAGTTGTCGTAAATCAAAAAAACCAGTAAGTTCCCCATTACAAAATGCCAAACCGACGGATAGTACTAGCAGATTATGTCATCAGGTGGTAAACAAGTACGAGGACATCCCATTGCATCCGTCTTCACTTAGATTTTTTTACGCGAACCTACGCAGCATTCGCAAAGCTGGGAAATTCGACGAAATAAAATGCATTCTAAAGGCCATAGAAATGACTACTCATCTGCTGATTTTTACTGAGACGTGGATTAACTCAGAGACCGATGCGAAGTTATATCAACTACCGAACTATAATCATATCTACAACTATAGACAAAACTGTAAAGGCGGAGGCGTTTCTATTTACGTGCACGATAGTATTAAATATGATATCACAGAAGAAATATGCGAAAATAACAATCACTATTTATGGCTATATATACACAAATTATCGTTAAATATTGGAGCGATTTATAAACCTGGAGACACAAATATAAATAATTTTCTGGAAATATATTCATCCCAATTGGAGCGACGAAGAAGATCACTAGTTTTTGGAGACTTCAATATAGACTTACTTAGTACAAACAGTAACGTATCAAAATACCAGCACGAAATTCAAGAAACCGGCTATAGAATAGTAAATAAAATTGACAAGGCATACAGCACACGAGATACGGCCTCAACAAGCACAATACTGGACCATGTTTGTACTAACATAAATAACCATTCTTTCAGCCTCTCGATAATTGATTCAAGTCTTTCTGATCATAAGCAAATCTATCTCCAGTTGGGACGCCTGCCGCCTAAAATTAACAAGAAGAAAGAGTATAGGGCATTGGACTATGAGAGATTGTTCAACAGTACACTAGAAGCAAAATACAACAATGATGACCACGACTTCTACCACCTTGAGACATTTATCTCACAACAGATAGAAAATAACAAAATAGACAAGATTAAAATCCTGAACCCTCTTCAAAATGATTGGATTAATCAAGACATTATAAACTCAATCAACAATACGCAAACTTCATTTAAGACATTTTACTGACTCCTTTGCGGTATTTTTAACCGATTTCAAAAAAAGGAATACAAATACAAATATACTTTAATGTACAACCAGAAACAATACATGTAACATAAAATATGCAAAAAAAGGGAAGAGATTCTCAAATCGACTGTTTTTTTGTGTATGTTACTTCAGATCTTTTGACTGGGTGAACCTATTTTGATGATTTTTTTTAAATCGAAAGTTTATCTTGTGGTCTGCTTTAAATTTAATCGAGATTTGACAAGTACTTTTTGAGTTACTGTAATAACTCGACTTTTTTTTTTCTTTGCGAGTAAACACAACTACATTACTTAAATTTCTAATCAATATTGCCATATTTACAGAAATACTGTAGAAAAAGCTATTGTAGATAATGGTTGACCAGGTGTTGTTGTTGTTAGCTTATATATTTTTTTTCAGTTTATTATATATTTTTAGATATAATATAAAGAATACTATGGCGAACTTCTTTTTAGGGTTCCGTACCTCAAAAGGAAAAAATGGAGTACTTATAGGATCACTTTGTTGTCCGTCAGTCTGCCAAGACCCTTTTTCCCAGAAATGTGTGGAGGTATCAAGCTAATATTCATATCAAATACTCAAGTCTACTGTCCCTTGGAGCTATGAAAAAATCAATAACCCAATGCAATCAAAAGATACAGCCGTTTAAGCTGCAAATTTTGACACTCGCAAGGAAATCAAAACCTACAGGGTTACTTCCCGTGAACTCAGAATCTTGAAATTTGGTACGAAGCAACGAAAATCATAAATTTTTAGTTACATCATATCATAAAATTATTTTTAGTAATTTTATTTGTGCGGAACCCTCGGTGCGCGAATCCGACTCGCACTTGGTCGTTTTTTTTAAATAAAGTTTACGTTGAATGTCGCCGTTCCATTAATTTTGTATGTGTGATTATACTTATCGATCTAGATTTATTATTTTATTTTTTTAATTTTCTTTACAGATTTGCGTATATATAGAATGGCAAGCAAATGATAAGACTTAAAATATCTATCTAAAAATTGTACACGAATATACTTTAGTGAATGCTTATACAATATAAAGTTAAAAATATATTGTTTTCAATAAATGAAATAAAACATTATATAGTTGTTGACGAAAGATTTTTTACCTCAGTATATTAAAACGTCAGCACGGGTCAAACCATACCGTTCGGTTATTAATTAAAATCGTAACTGCTGTCACATTTTAATTAATACAACAATCGTTTTAAAAAATATCATGATTATTATAATTCAAAAGTACAATATAATGTTTAAAGTGCTCTATCAAAATTTATACACAAATAATCAAAACAATATTAATTTATAAATGGTACCTACTGTTGTCCTTATGCCTACTAGTAGTGTCAATTCCAATCAATCTTTGGTAAATAAAATAAAGATAGAGAACGCATTAAAAAATAGCAACGACGGTAAAAATCCCTTAAATTAAAATTAATTTGTAGTGACAAATAAATAAATCATGATAGTTATATAAATAACCATGTTTACAGCCCTGCGAGTAAGGACAGTCTTCAAATACCATCCGTCTTTAAAGCAAAATGCTAATTAATAAAACAGAAAAAGAGATATACTATCTGTATGCTAATAAAAGTTAAGCAAAATTTAATGGAAGAAGTAAAATAGATGCTTATAAAACAGAAAACAAGGAAGGGGGGACGCCATCTTATAAAACACCTGTAACTGTAATAGCTCAGTAGAAATAATACATTTTTGATATCTTAAATCTATCTTACCGACGCACATAGAAGTAACTAAAAACCAGCAAATTATTTCAAACCATTATTCAAAAAAATTAAATACTGTGAAGGGTTGTAAAAGTCTAGTGTTAAAAGTGTTACCAAAAACTATAAAGTCTTGAAACTATTAATAACTTAAGGCTAATTAAGTTTAATTTCAATGAAATACGTAAAAATGGGTGCGTCATCTTAAATGAATTTTAGTTTATTTTAATAAATTAAAAATATGATAGACCATTTCATATTATATTCATTCAAAGAAAATTTCTAAAAAAAAAACCTTGTGAAGTGTCATCGATACATAATTCGTCACCGCAATATCGTAACCGTCGCATCACAGTCATCACATTTATAGTAGAAGATCCGAACTAGAAATGAACCTTACCCATCTGCTTACTAATTAAAAAGTTATTTTATTTTTACTTTAGTATATTATAATTATATAAAATAATTTTTTTTTTTTTTTTTTTATATTAAATAATATGTGCTGTGTGGCTACGGCACTAAAGAATTTAGCCACCCCCTCTCTTCCCGTGGGTGTCGTAAGAGGCGACTAAGGGATAACAAGGTTCCACAACCACCTTGGAACTTAAAAAGCCGACCGATGGCGGGATAACCATCCATCTGCTGGCTTTGAAATACTCAGGCCGAAGACGGGCAGCAGCGTCTTCGGTGCGACAAAGCCAGTACTGCGGTCACCAACCCGCCTGCCCAGCGTGGTGACTATGGGCAAAACACATGAGTTCACGTTATTTTTGGCGTAAACTTGTGGAGGCCTATGTCCAGCAGTGGACTGTATAGGCTGTAATGATGATGATGATGATAAAATAATATAAAATTTCCTGGCCAGGCCTGGTGACGGCGATTCGGCCCTGCATGCGTGGCTGGGTTGAAAGGAGATACGGTGCGGTGTCGTTCCACTTGGACACAGATTTTGACTAGGCATGGCTGCTTCGGCCGCTACCTGTGCCGAGTACTGGGGCGGGAGCTCACGCCGGAGTGTCATCCCTGCGACGTCGGCGCCGGTGACATGGCGGAGCACACGCGCGCGGACTGTCCAGCGTGGAGCGAGGAGCGCACCGCCTTATCGGCAGTTGTTGGACCAGACCTCTCGCTATCGGCTTTAATTAGGGCAATGGTTGACAGTGATAAAAAATTTAATGCAGTTTCCTCCTTCTGCAAATCCATAATGTTGCAGAAGGAAGCGGTAGAACGGGAGCGAGAACAAGACCCAAACGCGCTCCCAATTCGTAGCGGAAGGCACGGTCGGCGACGCAGGGTCTATTCGGGCCTATCTGCCGCCGTAAGGACGGACCAGCGGGCGATAGATCAGGGTGTGTATTGTCCTCATTGTACGGTCCTGAGAGGGGAGGCGATCTTTTTGTTCGAGGGAGCTTCACAGAAGTTACTACGCGTCTCCGTGAATCCGCCCAGGAATGTCGAAGGAACACCCCTGGGGTTCTGGTCCGTGGATATCGGACATAATTTCCCCGGGCCGTGGGTATCCATAAGGGATTTGCCCTGGGTAAAAATAAATGGGTCGGCAGGTATAAACAGGTATATTAATATACACATACTCGTATTGATACTAATTGCTTGCACCCACATGTTTAATAAATAAATCTTAAATATAAATGAGCGCAGTTTCATTTCAAATACGACGACAGAGTTGCCTGCTAAAAATCTGATTTGAATGACGGTTGGCGAAGCGTAGCCAGGAATGTTCCAGTCAAACCTTTCGCGATTTACCTTTAATGCACGAAAGTATTTCATACATAATTTTCATCAATTAAGCAGATGGGTTAAAGATCATGTCTAGTTCGGATGTCTTTTTAATTTCAAATGTCTTTTTTTACTGATTCTTATAAAAGTATACATATATATGACATTGTCTTTACAAGTGTTAGATGATAGTTTTGTGTAGCAAGCAATCCTGTCAGTTTTTTTTTTTTTTTTTGATAAATCAATCTTTGTATTATTTACTCTTTTAAAGGAGAAATATAAGAATAATCAATTTAATATTATTTCAGACATCAGATAGGTATTTATAAAATTGATTTTCGTCACACAAGTTTGAAGATTTATTCATAACGTAAGAAAAAAGAAATAAATTTAGGCCGTCGCACATCGCATGGTGAAAGAAAAATTTCGACTTTTTTACCTAAAATTTCTTTTCACAAGCGTTTACTTTCAAAGAAATAACTAATTAATTTTATACAAACGAAGCTTTAATTAAAAGTAAGGAGCTATTTTAAATTGTGGTGGTCAGAGGAGAAAATTATAATTTTAAGATATAAAATAAAGTCATGAATCACTTTTACTTGTAAAAAACGTTTTATCCGTTTTATTAAAATACTAAAAATTATATGTTATTTAGAACACTTAAGATAATTTATGAGTAATTCAAAACATACTTAAATCTATAACTTACCTCACATCACGAGTGTCCCGGTATCGAACTTTAGAATTTTACAGCGACGGTGTTGTGAAAATTGGATTCAATATCTAAATAAGTAATAGTCAACAGGTAACAAAGGTATGGTATATTTAACAACAGCTTAAATATATTCAAAAGTACAACAAACGCGGGTTAAAGGGCTCGCGTATCACGATACGATAAAAAGTCATCCGTAACAACAATAACACTGAGAGGAAGACTAAATTAAGTACATTGAGGATAAGAGAATTGAAGGCAGAGCGAAAGCGAATAGTAGACATCACAGGTAGTTGGAAAAATGAAATCTATCGAGTAGAGAAAACATAAAACGACAAAAGTTTAAAGCTAAATAGCATGGGCACGTACAAGATCGCGCGCGACGGGGCTCGAGCGAGTTCGGGTATGGTGTGAAAAGTCTGCAGGTATTCAACAAGTGGCGGTGTGAGAGCGGCCGACGCGGGCCCAGCTCGGAGGACCTCGCGGCGGGAACGTTCGCCCGCGTGTGCCCCGAGCTCGTTGCCGCCTCACCGACCGACCTTCAGCTGTGTGCGCATTCGCTTTGATACACCCTTCGGTACTACATTCGTCTGTGTGGGTGCCATCCCTGTTCCCGTAAATGTATCAATGTAAGGGTATATTTTGTTTGTGTTGAAGCGTGACGCGCCTACGAGTCTAGCACAGGTGAGCCCGGGCGGCCCCCAGATAGCTCCTGTCCTATCTATACCGCTTTTACAATGAAATGGCTGGCTGAACATAAACTACTTGCGTGCCTCTACATTAATAGACGCATAAACTTGTGCCTTTCACAAAGGTTTTGTTTGTTAGTTTTTTGATGTGTCCATTTATAATATCTGCTGTAACGAAATATTTTGAACATTTTACGCTCAAAATGATGCGCTTAACGTAGAAAATCAATAAATTGATAATATTTGTTGCTGAGGTCATCCCGATTAAGTTATGTCACTATACAGCTATAATTAGGCAACACTACTGTAATATAAAGGTTATATTACAGTGTTAATCTTTTGCCTTTGTAGATAATTCCACAAATTATACTATTAGACTGTTTATTATATTCTAATTTTAGCATATTTTTAACAAAATTATTCGTTTTAATTTGAACAAGAGAAATTGATTGATTATGTACATTAAGTGAAAGAAAAAAAATGAGCGTTTAAATTCTTAAGAGTTATCGCATTGCAAATACTGTTTTAAAGATTAACAGATCTTAGTATTTATTAAAACTAATTAGTAAACATGAAATGCTTTGAATAAGACTTGCAAACTAGGCTTAATGATGATTGCCTTCTTTCGTGAGTCACAAATCTCATGGTAGAGTCTTAATGAAATATGAGAAAAATGAGAATATTTATCATAAAATCATTTAAGAGAATTTTAAGCATACGCTAGATTTTATTTAACACAGAATTCAAAATAAAACCTTACTGCAAATCAAGCCATTCTCATTAATCGTAGATGATTGACATACACGGCAAAATTCTTTTTATAAATTAAATAAGATTTAATATCATTTAATTCAAATTTATTTAGATTTTTTTAATTACAAGAAAACCGAATTGACGTTGATAAGTGCACAGGCTATTTCAACTGAAACAACTTGTTGAAATCATGTTCTACGTTACTTGATACAGGACCTGTAGCGTAGCGCCGAGAGTTTGCATATTGACTACGGATAGTCGGCTACGTGCTACGCCTTTCAATACGAAGGAAACTTAGAAGCACTTACTCTGATATGGTTATTGAGGTACTTTTAAAGGCCATACTCTGGAGCATACATTTCACTAAACCGTTATTAACTATGAATACAAGAGGTTCTTGTAAAATATTATATGAGTGAAAAGATTGTTTCAGTGTGAAATTATCAACAACAATGGCTTTATTTTTTTATTTTCTTGACTGAATAAATAAATAAGTATAAGCAATTGAATCACTTAATATTTAATAATATACAGACATTTTTATTTATTGGTGATTCAATTACTTATAATTATTATAATGTTTTAAACAAATAGCTGGGCTATTAGAAAAATAAAATAACCGGAAGTTTTTAATGTAAGAATATTGGAATATTCAAATCTAAACATTTTTGAATATCATATCAAAAACTGACCGCTCAAGCGGGGTTCGAACCTGCGTCTCCGACTGACCGTGTCGGCGCTCTAGCCAATTAACACGACACGGTCAGTCGGAGACGCGGGTTCGAACCCCGCTGGAGCGGTAAATTTTTGATATGATATTCAAAAATGTTTAGAATTCCTAATGTGTGGGTAACACAAAAAATAAAATCGTAGATATTCAAATCGAATAGTAAAAACAACTTCTAATCAATGCTACAAATTGGTTTACTTATGACAGTCGCACAAATAACCATACAATAGGATAGTATAGCATATATTAAGTTCGTCCAATTGTAAAACTGTTAAAAGAAAACCAGTCCCGTTTTAAAATTTTAATATGGGTTAAGTGGTCGAACGTTTTAAATAGACACGAATATTGATTTGTCTCTCTGGTGTTTGTAACCACAGACTAAAGTCCATTCAGAGAGTTCGAACAAAGCTATATGTATTTGTTATATTTAGGTATAAAAAGGCTTAACCAATTATTATATCGTATCATATGCCAATATGCCATGTTGTAATATCAAAACAATTTCTAAAGATGTTAAAGTCAAAATATATATAATGGAATTCAAAATTACTAAAAAACACTAAGGTATAAAAATAAGTAATCTAAAAGTTATTTGAAGTTTCCATCGGGCCGTTCGACAACTTTCACAATATTTTAAAAGACTCAAATTATCTGAATAAGTATTACCTACAGCGATAATCAAATACTAGACAGTTTTGAAACTGCGCTTTTTTAACTAAATTTAAGAATATCATAGTCGTTTCTGTGAAAATTTTGTAAACTGTATTTCGTAAAATTTTTGGACTGATATAATCAATTCTATTTGTTTTAATTTTTTATTTTAAAGGAGTTTAATTTGATTTAGTGACCAGACCTCGACTCGTTTGAAATTATCTGCTGCCTGTTGTAATATCAAGCAACGGTTTTAATTCCAGTTAGCCGTTTAAAATTATGGTTGGAAGATGGCGAATGCTAGCGCGACCCCATCTCGCCCCACCCAGGCGGATGACTGCTAACACGTGGTGGTTTTTAGTCAGTAGGAGTCTGACATAACCCTCTGGCGCCCCCGCGCTGGAGATTGATGATGGATTTTCCCCACGAAAAAAAAAAAGGTATTATTTATGAGTTCAACTTATAGAGCGGTTTGTGACCAACAGTAGGGGTATGTTAGTTATGTTTATTGATGGATATATTATGAAGAAAAAAAAACATAAATACTCAAATCAAACACCATTTTTTCATTAATAAAATTATGAAAAGTAGTTATTATCCTCTTGTGGCCCCACATTATCAAACATTAAAATAAAAAATGTTTAACAAGATTGCCGAGTTGCCAACACCTGTGCCTTAAAAATTTGTCAGTTAGTTCAGCCTATTGCAGTCCACTGCTAGACATAGGCATCCCCAAGTTCGCGCCAGAAGACAAAAGTCTTCGAGCATTGCGTCCTCTTTGTGTTAACATACGGAGCCGAGACGTCGACACTAGTCCACAAGCTAAAAGTCGCTCAGTTTGCAATGAAACGTGCTATGCTTGTGGTTTCTCTCAAAGATAGGATTAGAAATTAGACTATCCGCGAGAGAACGAAAGTATACATAAAGACATAACCCACAGAATTAGCAAGTTGAAGTGGCAGTGGGCTGTGGGTGTGTCGCAGGACCGATGGCCGTTGAAGTAGACGGGTCCTAGAGTGGAGACCGCGTCTTGGGAAATGCAGCGTGGGACGTCCTCCGGCCCGTTGGACCGACGATCTACGTAAGATCGCCGGTGTAAGCTGGATGAGGATTGCGGAAAACCGGGATGTCTGGCGCGAACTTGGGGAGGCCTATGTCCAGCAGTGGACTGCCATAGGCTGAAGTGATGATGATGTGATTGATACCTACGTATCTATTCCGATCAAAGAAGTAATAAAATATGCTGTAGGTAAATGTACACTGATAGACAAAAAAAAAATCCCATTACCAAGTAAAAAGGAACGTTACAGGATACAATCTTTGCTAACAATAAAAACATTTATTAGGTCAATTTACCTATAATTAAAAGTTGAACACAGCAAAAAGAATCGTAAGGATAAAACGAGTAAAAACAAATATTTGTACAATTAGAAACTTTCGCACAGAAAGTTAATTAAATCAGCGAAGAAACCACCGAGGTTAACGAAAATTTCGTATTTACTTATATCAGAGAGCATTAGATGCTTAATGCTTTGCTTGGTTAATAAAAAGATTGATATAATAAAATACAGAAATACATTTTTAAAACAGCGCCATCTAGCTGATATTCTAAGAACTCCGTTTAATGCATACAAAATAAAATACTTCGCTATAACTTGTTACATTTTTAATAATTTTCTTGTATATACATATGGTTAAACTCAGAATATCAAAATACTCAAAATGAAAGCTTAAAAGCTTTAAGTTTCCAGTAGTTTGTGTCTTGTGTAGGTATTGACATTATGACAGTGTCAACTGTCAATTTTAATGCGGCGTCGGCAGTGTCACAGATGGACAAGGGTGTCAAGTGAATTCCCCTCGCCCCTTCGTATTTCATTTCACTCAAGTTAAGTTTCGATTGCAAGGTTTATTTATCGACACGGAGATAGTTACCAGCGGTAGGATGAATGAATTTACAAATCAATTATAAAATAATGTTGTAATTCAACATTTATGCAGAAGAGTGTTTGCGGTGAAGACGTATCTGTGCTTTTTTACACAGAAAACCAATATCGCCATAGTTTCAGTGACTATACGATGCATTTTGTAAATATCAAAAAGCAATATCTTGCATTCGGGATGTTGGTGTTTGTTGTACTATTTTTCTTTAATAGCCGACCCGCTATTCAATGTCAGTTTACACCAGAAATAACAACGTACCTACCAACAATATACGGGATAACTCCAACGTATGCGAGACTCGCTCAAAAGGCCGATTTAACAAGGTAAGATCCAAATTATCGTGATGATTTTGCCCTTGATTGTTGTTGATATTACTACACACTTGTTTGGCTTCCAATTTGGCAATAAACCATCTCAACCTCGGTATATCTTTCTATTATATCAATGCTTACATTAATGGCTTGAAAAAAAATTTCAAAGGAAGTAATTTAAGCCTTTTCTACAAATAAAAAGAGAAAGTAATTTAATGTTAAAAAAAAAGGTTTTTTAAATACAACTGGTTACAATTATTTAAAATAAAAGTTGTATTTTTCTTATTTTAATCAAGAACCGCCTATTGTCCTTACAAGTGTAATCATAATTTTTAAAAATTTCTTTTCCTTTTTAAATTTCTTTGTGATTTTTTTTATAGATTATCACAGACCTTGATGCTAGTGAAGAATTTTCATTGGATTGTTATTGAGGATTCTGAGACTAAAACTAAATTGGTTGAAAATTTGCTCAAAGAATCAACTTTAAAATACACCCATCTCAATGTTAAGACACATAAATCAAAACATTCAACAGTAAGTATCATTTATTTTTCTATTTTCTAATAGTTCTAATATAAAAGTGAAAACTATGGTGGCTTATGGAAAACTTACTATTTTGTTAAATGTATCATTTATGTCATTTGTTCCACAATAAGTAAATAATAAATAAGGAAGGAACATTAATTGCAAGGTTTCAGGTTATATTATGTTGTCATGTCAGCATTAGTTAGTCTCATATTTTAATGAGATATTAGTAGTAATTAATCAATCATTTGTTACTTCCTTTTGTTTTAGTTATTTTTTATTATTTTCATTTAGGTAATAACCTAAATAAATACAGAATTTTTCATTATAACATGACTTTAAAAATATGATCACACTGACCACTTATTACGATTTCTGTTATTCTTTTAGGGTTCCGTACCTAAAAAGAAAAATGGAACCCTTATAAGATCACTCTGTTGTCCGTCTGTCTGTCTGTCAAAACCCTTTTTCTCAGGAACTCGTGGAAGTATCATGCCGAACTTCGTATTAAATACTCAGGTCTACTGTTCCTTAAAGCTGTGAAAACATTAAACTTTTTAGCCAACACAATTAAAAGATACAGCCGTTTATACTACAAATTTTTGACCCTCACATGGGAATCAAATCCTGGAGGGTACTTCCATGAGCTCAGAATCTTAAAATTTGGTACGAAGCATCGTCTTATCGTCGTCTTACAGTTAAAGCAAAAATTGCGAAAAGCATAAATTTTTAAGATACATCATATAATAAAAATATTTTTAATAATTTTGTATGAAACCCTCGGTGCGCGAGTTCAACTCCCACTAGGCCAGTTTTTTTATTTATTGAAATACATTATGATTACAGTACTTATTTCAATCAACTAAAATTAGAAATATGTATTTTTATTGTTATTATATTGCTTCAAATATTTCAGGTGATGGATGTCAATATATGTGTTTTTAAAACAGAAACAGCTATCACTAGTTGGTATTGTGTATGTTAAACATTCAAAATTTTATTTTATAATCTTCGTGTGTTTCACTTAATTTCAATTTTATATGCAACACTATTTTTTCTTAACATACTCGCATTCTTATTATTTTAACACATAAACAAAGAATATTTAAAAAATAAATTATAATTTTTTTTATCTATAATACTATATTTTAAAAGACTATCTATTATTTTTATCTTTCTGCATCAATACTAATATAATAATTAATATATTTTAATTTTTTTTTTGTTTATATTTTCAATTATATTAATATTACTATGTTTTTATAATTAAAAAATATGTGAATTTAATCTATTATTGTGAGAGCAATGTAACTAAAGTTATTAATAAACTTAAAATTAATGATTGTTTTAGGCCAGTGGAGTGGAACAGAGGAATATCGCTCTCAATTGGCTGAGAGATCATTTGAAAGCAGCGGATGACAAAAGAGGTGTTGTTTATTTTATGGATGACGATAACACATACTCCTTGAAGGTTTTCGATGAGGTCAGTTAATTGTTTATACCATTCAACTAGCAACAATTTCAAAATTTATGTACACGTAAATCTTTCGAATAACTGCACCAAATAGGATTATTTCTTTGTGGCTGTTACTGGCAAGAAAAAGCATTTAAATTTTTTTCCATATTTACAAAAAAAAAATATGACTAAAAAGTTCATAAAGTTACCTGATTTTAGACTTCTAGATCTGCAGCAATGCAATGTTTCCTAGTGCTCAGGAAGTAAGGTTCTACAATGTGACACATGTTACTGTTATTCAAATTAATACATTTAAATATTGATACTCTTAGGAATAAAACAAATTTATTCTATAAGCTCTCATGACATACAAAAGAAAATAAAATAATAATTCAGTTAATAGTATTTTAATTATAATTGCAGTTCCATTTTGTATTAATAATAGTATTAAACTATGTAAACTTCGTTACTTTTAAGTACTACTACATAAAAAAATGTTTTACCAGTTCAGTGTAAAACATGTAAAGGAATTAAAATGTTAATTAATTGTAGGTTTTTTGTCACAGTGCAGTATAAGTGTTAACATAAAACATTATCGAAAATAAAATGTTTCAGATAATTGTTAATTAAACATTTGATAACTTTATTATCATATATCTAATAATTTAAATGAAACACATACTAGTGTATGCTATGGAAAGATTTACGAAAATTTATACCATTACTTTAGGAATAATTGTTAGTGGTTCTATGATTTATAAGTACTTAATTACTAAATTGTCCTTCCATTAAGATTTTCTTTATATTAAGAACTACAACATTGTGTCCTAATGTTGTGCATATCAATTAATTTTTATATTTTCTTCATTAAGAAATATGAAAAGAGCTAAGTTTTGCTTCAAATTTGTCCAGTTATTGGCAATGCAACTGAAGTTAAAAAAAAATTCTATCCTCCAATGAGAGACAAGCATATAGAGAAAAAACAAAATAGATTTATAGATATGTTACATAGTTGTTTGTTTTTTATTCGTGTTTTTTAATTATTTTATTAGATTAGTGCCGCCTTCGTACAAGGAAAATTTTACAAGGTAAACTTATGTCTACCTTGTAAACTTATAGTTAATATTATAATTGCGCCAACCACAACGAAATTATGAAAAAAATATAATAGATCACTTCTGATTAAAGTTTTACTTTTGTTTAATGTATCATTCTTATATTATTTAAGGCAAGTTATTTGCATTTGTTCTCCCTCACACACGTGTTAGTTTCTGTTGTTTACGTTTTATTCTACATTAAAAAATATATAATTCTCTTACAAAATATTAAAATCGAAGTTATAAGGGCCTGTTTTAACGGTTGTGGATAACACTATTTGACGAATGACAGTATCCAACCGATAAAAGTTTTTAATTTATTATTCTTTTTTTTTTTGAGATATTTAGAAGATATCACTACATAGTATAAAACAAAGTCGCTTTCTCTGTCCCTATGTATGCTTAAATCTTTAAAACTACGCAACGGATTTTGATGCGGTTTTCTTTAATAGATAGAGTGATTGAAGAGGAAGGTTTATATGTATAATACATGCATAATATAATAGGAACACTGATAGTTGTGCAACCGTGCGAAGCCGGGGCGGGTCGCTAGTTTCTGTTATATATGAATCTAAAAGTTTGTTTATTAATTGAAACAGGTCCTCATGACCTTTTTTACTTCCTGCTGTTACAGTCTATTCGAAACATATTTGCAGGATAAACTATCGACAATCGGCCCTTAGCAGTTACTTCAACGATTGGACATGTTATGAATTTTTTTTATTAAGTTTAGCACTGGCCACAGTGTTTCGGTACCATCTATTTAATATTATTTGTTTATAAGCACAAAATAAAAAATAAAATATCTTTATTTACACAAATAGTAATGTGGTATGTAAACAACACAACACAATTTTGTTGTTGCTAATGTTTATAAATATACATTGTTGTTTAAGACAAATCGAGATGTGATTTTTATATTAGTAAAACTATCTGTTCCCGCGACTTCGTCCTCGTGTTAAATTAACAAAAAAAGTTATTATTCAGTTCGTACATTTATAAAATAAATAATTTCTAAAATAAAAGTAGCTTAAGTTACTCCTTACTACATCAGCTATCTGCCAGTGTAAGTCCCGTCAAAATCAGTCCAGCCGTTTCAGAGATAAGCCGGAACAAACAGATAGACAGAAAAAATTGTAAAAAATGTTATTTTGGTGTATGCACCGTGTTACATCTATATACATATAGTAAAAAGCGCTTATTTTAATATAACAAACAGGCACTTCAATTTTATTTACTTGTATAGATAATATGTAGCATTTATAAAATGAAACTGATATGCTTTTACAAATTTTAATCTAATATATAAAATTTTCGTGTCGCGATGTTTGTAGTTAAACTCCTCCGAAACGGCTTGACCGATTCTCATGAAATTTTGTGTGCATATTGGGTAGGTCTGAAAATCGAACAACTTCTATTTTTCATTCTCCTAAATGTTAGTAGGGTAGGTAGTCCACCCCTAAATATTTTTTTTAATTGTTTGATAAATTATTTATTTTTTCTTTTATTATGATTTGGCGTTGAAAAATACATACAACCCTAAATTTTCACCCTTCTACCACTAACCCCTATTTTTAAATAGCGTTTAGCGGCAAGACAAGGTTTGCCGAATCAGTTAGTTTTTATATAAAACAAGATTTAAAGCATCTTATTCAAAATAAAGCAATTATTATTAATTACTGTAATTAGCATAAATTTTTTGAACTAAATGTTATAGATAAAAGAATATAGTTATGCTGGTATACATTAACGTCCCAATTACTTAAATGAATTTCAAAGATACGACACAACATACTTTTATTGTATTTGCAAGTGAGAATTAAATAGTAATAAAATTAATTATTAATTTACGGACTAAAATAAAAAAATATATCTTATAGAAGTTTATTATACAACAAAACACCAAATTCATGGGCAAGGGTAATTTAGCAATATACCTATGTATTATTTAAAAATAAAGAAATCGATATGCGATAAGTAGCAACGAAAATTGTAAATATTTTCTAGCGGACTCACTATTCTCTTTTAATTGCTCATTAAAATTTTATCATGCTATTGGACTATGGAAATTTATGATAACTAACATTTTTTTTGGTTTTATTTATTGTGTCTACCTTTTCATGTTTTTTTTTTTTATTCTAAATATTTTTTTTGGATTATTTTAGTTATTTCTATTTGTTTGTTGGTGTTCAAGCATTATATAACTAATCTGATTAAAATATTTCTTAGATTTAATATTGTACTTAAACTGATTTTGATCTAAAATAAAAGTTCTTTGAATTTTCCGTTAAAAACAGTTATCTATACCTAAGTTGATGAAATAGGAAATGTTGATAGATAGCGTTTTAGATCAAGATCGCAATTATAATTGTGTTTATCTAACTCGTTAAAAATAACAAAATATTTTTTATGATAACATTATTTTTAATAAGTGTTCGTTATTACTCTCATTGACAACAGTAAAGAGGAAATTTAAAGTTACGATATTTCAACGAATAAATAGTTTTAATTTCTTAATAACGAGCTACCCTTTTGTTGTTTAATAAGGTAACAAAGATGCAAAGATTTAAAAGTTGCAACCTTTTAAGAAAAAAAAAGAAAACGATAAAAAACTAAAAACTGTTTTATCGAGTATTAAGGGTAAACAAATTGTGAAGCACGTATGTACGTGGTGTATGTGTATTCCTTTTTTTTGTTGATAAAGTTATTAAATAATCGTAATTTGGTTTTCCTCACAATAGCTCACAACCTAGACGTCCATAACCGCAGTATAGAACACCTAATAAATTTGACATTTATTTTTTTGTACAATAAATTAAAATCTATATCTGATATAGATTAAATACTTGAACATAGATATTAAATCTATTAGTATATAATTTTAATCTTGTAATAGTTGATTTTCTTTATATTATCTGTAAAAACATGTTATTGTGCGGCGGGTTAACGCCCCTCCCACGCAAAAAAGACCAAGTTACGAAACCGAAAAAAAAAAAATAAAAAAAATAAAAAAACAATTGTTTTGTTATATTTTACCTTTTTCATCATTTCTTATTTATTCTAATACATTAAGATCGGTCAATTTAATACATTGTTTACATATTTTAATATTTTTCTTTTCAGATGCGAAAAATCAATAAAGTAGGAGTATGGCCTGTAGGTATAGTAGGGGGAATGCGAGTCGAGATGCCTCTAGTGACCAATGGTAAGGTCTCTGGTTTCAATGCAGTGTGGAAACCATTTAGACCTTTCCCTATCGATATGGCTGGTTTCGCCATCAACGCTACATTGTTTTTGCAACACCCAGAGGCTAAATTTTCTAGAAAAGTCCAGTCTGGGTTTCAGGTTAGTATTAGTTACATATCTGAAAAATAACTTTTAAAGTAAAAACACTGATTTCCATTTTTGGAGTTAACAAACGATATAAGGCCCGTTTCATATGAAAAAAAAATGTTAAGTGAAATCGTCTACAATAATGGTGAGCAGTGACGCGACCAGCGCTGACAGCGATGTTTAATCGCTCAAATAAAATAAAATAATTAAATATCGATATAAACGTTAAAAAAAAAAATAACTTGTTGTTTTGTTTTTAGTATAACTAAGTCGGCAAACAAGAGTACGGTCCACCTAATTGTAAGCAACTATCATACCTTATAGATGTTTGCAACACCAGAAGCATCGCAAGCGTATTGCCGACCCTATCGCCAACTCATTAAAAATGTGTAACTAATTTTATATAAAATACAAAGTTTGATAACATTTGAACTCTAAACGAGGGGCTTAATCACGAACTTTATCAACATTTTTTATCAGACTTTCACTTGTTAAACATGCTACATCAGTGCTGTTATCGATAACTTCCTTTGCCTTTTTTTTGCGATACTAATTGTTCTTTAAATAAATCGTCCTTATCTCACCACCATGTTATATATAAATCCTTATTTACGTTTATATAGGTCATTTGACTTAAACAGTGTAACATACCTAACATATTTGACTTAATTATATTTATTCCTAAGCTATTCTGACATAGATTTTTTTAATTTTTTTATCAGTTCTAGTTGGTTTCTTCTCATCAGTTTTTATCTGCAAATTATAATTCGTCGTAAAAACAAGATCTTTTACAGTGGATTGGAAACAATTCATTTCAAGCTAAATCTTAATTTTGTGTAAAGTTCTTTAAAGTTATTTTAAGCCTGTCCCAATTTTAAATAATAGCCTATTACAAACGAAATTACTTTAAGATATTATCGTAAGTTTTAACTGAGGTAGGTCAAAATATGGAGCAGCCCGACTGGGGTAGTGCCTCGACCTTACAGAAGATCACAGCAAAATAATACTGTTTTCAAGCAGTTTTGTTTTCCTGTTGGTGAGTAAGGAGTGAGGTAAGGTGACCAGAGCTCCTGGGGGGATTGGGGATTGGGTCGGCAACGCGCTTGCGATGCTTCTGGTGTTGCAGGTGTCTCTAAGCTACGGTAATCGCTTACCATCAGGTGAGCCGTACGCTTGTTTGCCGACCTAGTGACACAAAAAAAAAGGTATACTTCTGGAGAAGTGAACTGATTAATTTAAAAAATGACCTCCATTTATAACATCGAATTTATCATAATTACAGGAAAGTGAAATTTTGAAATACGTCGCTACAAAAGATGATCTCGAGCCTTTAGCAGAGAACTGTACCAAGGTATACGTATGGCACACACGTACACAAAAACCTTCTATACTAAATCCTAAGAAATTGAAGCACCCACCACTACCAGACGACCATATTGAAGTCTGATTTGACAATAATTTTAATAAAAAATAAATAAATAACTAATAATTGGTAAATAATTTGGTCTTAAATGTATAACATATTGAGCGTTAATCGATTTAGTAAAATTAATTAAAATTACAATTACGCTGAAAATATTTTAAAGGCGTTTTAAATAAATAAATTTTAATACAGCCAAACGTATTATTTTATCCGTCTAATTTAAATTTCAATTATTACAAAATAGTAATTGCATTCGCTTAAGGAATTTAATATTTAACATACTCAATATAATATTCGTTAAAATTATAATTATGTAATATTTATTTGTGGATATTAAATCCCTTTTGAAAGTAGCCATAATTATATATAATAAGCGCTTTTATATTATGATTGCCAAATATATTAGACGGATAAAAATTTCCCATTAGGGATTATCGAATTATTGGATACTCAATAACATACTTTTTCATATAGATGTTACTTAAGGGATTTGAAGAGTAGATAGCTTATATGATGCTCTCAATGAAAGAGTGACTCAATTTACGAAAGTATAAAAAAATCATTTCAAAATAACATAAATTTTGACTTTCCAAATAATTGGCAATTTCATGTCTATAATTAAAGAAAAAATCGGTAAATTACGACACTCTTTCACTGAACACAACGTATGTAGTATAGGGTAAGATAAAATGTCTAATTTATTTAATTATCCATAAATGAGTGTAATTTATATTATCTTTATGTTATACCAAGTCAACGATTTTAATATTTAAAAAAAAACTTATTTTTAATGTATTGGACCTGTATATATATTATTAGAAGTATTTTATTTTTTATAATTGTAGTGTTATAAACATTTTAGATAACTAGTTTGTTAACACCAATGTAGAAAAATTCATCACAAAAACACATAATACGTTATTTTATTCCAGTGATTCCAGTATTATTTTTTACTCAATAATTTTAATATGATTAGATCTATGCTTAAAAATAGAATTAATATATGTATATTTTTTTTATATTTTTTTACGTTTACATTATTATCTTTATTTTTTATGGTAACACCATTTGTTAATTCCTCCTTTATTCAATTGGATAACCCGCTGCAATTCATTTGTAAATAGGTATTATTTAATAACTAAAAATATGTAGATTATGTAGAGATAAAGCCTGTCATCATTCAATCTTACGTTATTTTATAATTAGACTGTTTTAATTTATTTGTATATTTGTCACAATAATGATATTACTTAACTGTAAACCTTTTGTATTTTGCAGTATCTAAGCAATACTTGTTAATATGGAGTATTTATATTAATTATTGTAAGTTTATATTTGTGTCGGTAACTTAACACATTGAGCGCCGTTGTGATCCCATAAACACATAATAAGATTGAGCGATTCTAAATAATTAATCTCCCTTGCGATCGAAAGTTATTAAATTCTAAGGAATATAATGTATAGGATTACAAGAAACACTCGTCTTAGGAAAGGATGACCGGTGGAGTTTCGTTTTTCTTTTCTTATTTGGTGACTTCTGAGCCTTATTCATCGAACTCATCAAAGAAGGTGCTGTCTATTGACTTGTCTTCTTAGACGTTCTTCGTTAGACGAGCCCAGAATGCCTCTGACGTTAGGTGGGATTTTAGCTTGTTGGTATATATCATGGCTAAAATATGTGATAACTTGAACCAATGTACCGTATTCAAGATTGCTTCAAGAGTTTTACAGTTAAATAATTTATCAACTCGTCTTCATTTGTGATAAATGTCAAAAATATTTGAGAAACTATTACACAGTCAAAGTTAAACCATGATTACAGGCAGAAAAAGAAATGTGCATGAAATATACAGATGTACGTAATGATTTTAGTCAATTTTAAATCATATTATAGTTTCAAAAAACGAGAAAATTAATCATTATAATTTTATGATATGTGTGATTGCGACGTGATATTGAAATACATAGGCCTAATAGTTTTAAGTTGTGATAAAGTCCTAGACCACACAATTTCGCACTGATTCTCAAATTAAATAATTGACTAGCGCGAATTAAATTATATATTTCCATGAAACAAGCAAAGAGTGCAATATAAGCAATTTTTTTTCCACCAAAAAGATACGAAAATAACTGAAAGTACAAACGGCGCTCAACGTGTTAAGTAACCAAATTTTACAATTTAAACAATAATTAAATTTGAAACATATGTTTCGCATCTCCATTCTTTCTTTTTGAATTTTTCTATTAAATATCCAAAAATTCTAAATATACAGAACAAACAAATTAAATATAAATCGAAGTTTGACTTACATTTTGAGTTGAACAACCTTAATTTTAATATGATTGTAGCTATTAATATTAGACAATTTTACATGGTATTGCTAATATTATTACCTGAGGATATACAACCTTATTTTATATCTTATCCATTGACACCGAATTGTATTATACATGTCAACATTTTAGCTATTTCGTTAAATGACTTGCTGTACTTACAATACATATTGTTCAGGATCGCCCAAGATAACTGAGCGTTGTTCAGTAAAACATATAGTTTTATTAATTGGGCAAAGGCATCTATGTATTTATACAAAATTTTATTATTTATTTATCTTACGATAACAATATTTTACGATATCAAGAGAGTATTCAGTCATTTCATAAATTCTCAAATAAAAACTCGCTTCTTTTTAATGTAATTATTGTTTATGTTA
Source organism: Melitaea cinxia (assembly GCF_905220565.1). Taxonomy (NCBI): domain Eukaryota; kingdom Metazoa; phylum Arthropoda; class Insecta; order Lepidoptera; family Nymphalidae; genus Melitaea; species Melitaea cinxia. Next base: position 6,539,664 of record NC_059409.1, on the reverse strand, counting down.
CCTTTCAAAAGTTGCTTAGTTACATAAACTTGATATTGTAATGTAATCAAATTAATATTTAGTTATCAATTTAATACGAAATGTCATTTTTAGTATTTCATCATTTGTTTGTTTTGACTGTTACCTTAAAACAAACAAGCGATTTACTTTTACAAACCCGACTATAGGTTAGATCATTTTAACATACATGTCACGTGACTAATATATTTTGCAATATGGTTTGTTTTAAGCTTCTAAAGGCATCGCAATGTAAGAAAACTGAAAAACAAAATGATCTAGTCTGATAAGCTCAAACATTTACGCAGTAGTCGGGTAAGTTTATTTTAATCATAAGTCTTATTTCTTATATATATTGTACTCTGATGAGATTACAAATTTTCAAAAATGGCCTATAAATTTATATACGATACGAATATTTTCAAATAATTACATAAACATTCCAAGCGAGATTAATAAAACAAAAGAAAAGCAATTATTTCAATATAGTTTATGGTGTTAATATTTCGTAAAATTGTAATGAGTATTTGAAAATGTAGAAGTAATACAAAGCTATTTATCAAATTTAACGTGTAAAATTATTTGCCGAAATTTAATTTTGTACGAATTTTGTAAAACAAGCAGTGAAGAACTATTTTGTTGTCATTAACAGTGGTAACGAATAAAAATCAAAAAAATAATTATATATGTGACTATAACTTAAAATCACGTTGATTACTTAATTTGCCAAATATTGTATACTCTATTCATGTTTTAAATGTTAGTAAGGTGAATTGTGTGCTATAAAGAAAACATTTTTATCGAAATATTTCATAATATTATAACTGACATTGTCTATTTCGCACATTGCAAAATTAACATAATCTACGTCACTAATGACAGCTAAATTTTTCCCTCTAATAATGTCTCCCGAACTACTTGAAAAATCTAGTCTAAAAGTAAGTAAAACCTAATTAATGTACAGAGTACCCAAATGAATGTGTCGCGTTGGAAGTCATGAGTTGATTACTTACTTATATGTTCGAATTGTCAAGGTTTTTAACAAAGGAAAATTTATTTCTATCTATGTAATGGAAAGGGATTAAATTATTTATTAGAACAATTTAAATTAAAAAGGTATAAAAGTTGCCATAAAGAATATTTAAAATTAGTTTTGCATTTATAAGAAGAAACTTTTTTTAACTATTTTAAGTAATAAAAAATAAGATTTTAAATCGGTATACTTTTTACATTTACCTTACAAGCAATGTGTAGCTTTAATATAAGCATAATAATTACTTTGTCTCTCATAAAGCTCAAATCTACTTATCGGTCTAAAATATAGTGTACCTACGATTAGTTACTATTAGTTTTAGAATTATATGTACTTATTGAAAAACAACATATTATGTAACGTTATATGAACAAATATGTTGGCACAGTTTTACCATTTAAAAAAATTATGACAAGTATATTATATTTAACAATATTTAAACATGACAAAAGATCTGCAAAAGAGTATACGTTTGTATAAAATAATTCAAATGTTCTTGAAACTTCCCCATATTTAGTAACATTAGATTAATAGACTTTCAGACTTTCATTTCTCATACGCCTCGGTAAGTATTATACAAACAGAATATTGTGTTAGCCCTTTTAATTATAAAAAAAAAACAATAAAATTAGAATGATAGAATATATGTAATATTTTATGTTCGGATTTTATAGATTTATGTATATCGCTATTATTTTGTAAATACGCGTTACAGTAATGTATTGGCAGTATAATAAATAATAAAGAAATAAAACAAATATGCATCGTTTTTGTTTATATTCCCTTTTGCAGAGAAGTATTAAATACAAAGAACCATTGTAAGATATTTAATGATAATATATAGGAGAATTAGCTTCTATAAAAAGATATAATTTGTAAAGTTGAAAGTATATAAATGTAGGGTAGTTGATTTTATCTAATTACAGAAATACATCTATTCCAGAAAATAGGAATTCTATAACACTAAACTTAGTATCATCAAAAAACAAACCCTGTCGAACACATAGTGTAGCAATTAATCTGCGAGCAATAAATATTCGAACTAAGTGGCACAAAACATATGTAAATAGGCACTCTATTATTGCCATTATGGGAAACTATTACTTTAAATCATATGTATTTGATTGCCTCTTTGTTTTGTAAACTTAGACAAACAAAAACTTCTCATGTAGGTAAGTACCTCTGAGCGAAATCACGATTGCCTGCTCAAATATCTATGTTTTTCTTCTCTTTTTTTATCTATAGTTGTATGTATGTAGGTATTTTTTTTGTATCCCAGAGGAACCCATTTACGAGTGATATTCAGGACGCCCGGGTAGGCAGTCCTAGCCCGTATATCCGCCTCATTCACTTGGGGGTGCAATGCCGACCAAACCCCTGAGGGGAGCCTTCAACCGCTTTAATTGGAGGGTCCCGGATCTGCAGGCAACAGGATCCCTCCAGCGACAAGCTGGCCTCAGCGAAAAGGCCAGACTTCTCCATGGAGGTCACTTCAGCCTATCGCAGTCTACTGCTGGACATAGGCCTCCACAAGTTCACGCTAAAAGATAGCGCGAACTCATGTGTTTTGCACACATGAGTTCACGTTATTTTTGGCGTAAACTTGTGGAGGCCTATGTCCAGCAGTGGACTGTATAGGCTGTAATGATGATGTGTTTTGCCCATAGTCACCACGCTGGGCAGGCGGGTTGGTGACCGCAGGGCTGGCTTTGTCGCACCGAAGACGCTGCTGCCCGTCTTCGGCCTGTGTATTTCATAGCCAGCAATTGAATGATTATCCCTTCATCGGTCGGCTTTATAAGTTCCAAGGTGGTAATGGAACTTTGTTATCCCTTAGTCGCCTCTTACGACACCCACGCGAAGAGACGGTGTGGCTATATTCTTTACTGCTGTAACCACACAGCACGCAGCAATAATAATAGGTACATAAGTGTTATTTATAACATAAAAAATAAATGTACTCAAATAATATATTACATGTAATTTTAGACAAACTTAGAAGAGTATCTTATTTCTTCAGACACTTGTAACTTTTAGAAAGTTAAAATTAATAACATTTTGCAGTGTTATAATTTTTATACCAATTGAACAACCTCTTCAAACTTATTTAATTTCATTTGAACTCGGTCATTCGTTGTTTTTGTAAGGATTCGCTTTTAAAATCAAGTACTTCAATTAAATGAGAATCATAAGAAGTCTTTCACTACCCCCTCTTCTTTCTTTTCCAATTCCATTTAAAATTTGTTATTTATAAGCTTATTCTCTTTTATTTTTTCACAACTAGCTTCGAGTAATATCCGTGACTTCATTTGCATTTTTTATTGACCAGGTTTTGTGGCAAAAAGAAAAAAGTCAGCGTAAGCGAGAAAGAAACGAGATTAGGTACTAGGTAGTTCATAGCTATCATTTCATACCTTCATCATTCATACCTATCGTTCCCTCGTCATTATTCGTCCGACTGGAATACCATCTCATCTTTACAGAGTATCATAGCCGAATAATACTATGTTATATATGTGCGCTGTATGTAGGTACCTTAATGAGTAAATTAATTTTGCCGATTGTCTGTGCTAATTATAATAAGTAATTTCTTAACATTAACTTTTTTGCAAGTGGAATTATCAATGTCGTCATAAAGTTATTACTGATATATATGCTTAAATACAGATGAGTTTATTTATTATTTTTAAAAATGATCTACTAAATATTATAATCGTAGTTATTTTTGATACCATTAAACAACACCCGCTGAAAGTTCCAGATAGATCCAAATAAAAAACGATGATTGATGGAAGTTATTGTAAACTATTGTGTGTTTAAAACAGGGATTCCAAATACTTTATCCCAATTTGATACGTTAAAATACAATTTTTTTTCTGGGTATTTTTCGATCCAGATAGGTCTATCAGGATCCCCAATGGAACTTAACATTTTATATCGGAGTTTTTCCACAGGGTAGGTACAAAGTAGCTTGCGTAGATTTATAAAATCAAATCAAACATATTATTATTCCTTTCATAATATAAGGAATATTCACTACTTGGTAATAGAATAGCACGCTTCACATCTTAAGCAGGTAACGGCAAACCACGTATCTAACCTCCGAAATATGGGTTTACTCACGGGTCGTTTAGTAAAATAATAAATTTGCTTAATGGCTTGGCGAAATTGAAATTTTGCCATGAAAATTTAGAACTGAATGGGTTACATTACTAAATTTCAATTTAAACTAAGTACTCTTACAATCTTATCTTACCTACCCGTTTAGATTTGCATTTTAAAATTGAGCTTTTATTTAAATTAAAACGAATATCATATAAAATTCCTAGAAGAATTTAATATTTAATCGGTACTTCGTAAAAACAGGTTTAAATAAAAAGTAGCACTAATGTTAGTTAACAATTCAATTTTTTTTTTTTTTTTTGTAACTGATCAAAGAAAAGAAGTTAAGTATTGGCATCTACAAATATCTATTAATAGTGTCGTAGTTTTCTTTGTCTATTTAGATATTCTGCTAGGCATCTAATAGTGCTGGCTCAACTTTTTTTTGTAACAGCAAAGACGTTATAATTATGGTAAGATACTCATGACTATTTATAAGATCAATAAAATTAATTTCATTTAAAAAATATTCTAATTTTTTTTCAATAAGGTAAATTACTTAAAGCTGACACAAAGTTACTATTCGTTCTCCTGTTATATACCTAATGCTTGTAAATAATGTGTATATGAACATTACATTACTTCTGCTGTGTATACTGTACGATTGCTATCAGGTATACATGATAACAACCGGGACTGATGGCTTAACGTGCTCCCTGAGGCACGGTGGGCAGAACCACAAGAACTGCACAAACACCCGGACCACAAAAAACATCTGTATAGCCATTACAAATGTTTGTCGTGTGCGGGGATCGAACCCGCAACCGCCAGCGTAACAGCCGCAAACCAGTGCGGTGACCGTTGCGCAAACGCGTCTTCATCAATTAAATACTTATATTGTACAAAATATTATCATAATGTACTTACAATATAATCTTACTTGCTATTTCTTTTGCTGGCTAACTTACACATATTTACACAATATTTTAAAAATATGACTCTATCCTTTCCTTTAATTATCTTGCTTAAATTATGTTTACAAATTGTCACACCTAGCCAATTTTCACATTTGAGGCGATCACACAGGGCGATCGGGCAATCGAGGATGACATAGGAGATAGACTTAGAACAAGCAGGGTGCCAGGTGCACGATGGACTCTCCTTACTCTTGAAGCGATGCTACTTGGCGAACTCACCGTGCCCCGTCAACACTTGGGTGAAAAATCTGTCCAGCTCTGTTATGCCTATAATTCTGTATGCACCAATCGCATCTGGAAAAAAATCTTCGTGACGCCAGCTGTTTCATCCTCTCGGTAGCGCCGATTCCACTCGTCAAGTGAATGCATTCGAATGTTTTGCCTAACGAACGATACCGGGCAGCTCTCTTAGTTAAAGCGCAGCTTCCCAGGCCAGATGGTCGGCACGTTCGTTACTCTCCATACTTGCATAGGGCTCCGGGACAAATTCACAGATTTGCTCTGGAAAAAAGCCTTCTGCAGGTTACTCCGAACCTCAACGGCCAGAGGAGTAAGGGCACTCGGATTGGTTACCATTTGAAGTGCCAAAAAGGAACCGGAATAAATCCCAACAGATCCGACCAAGGGACTGTGCTCAGCTTTGCATATAGCCAAGAGAGACGGTGCAAAAGAACGGCAACACACGCTTGAGAGTTTAAGTTTCAACCATACCGGTGACTTTAACGCAAAAATTGGCCGGGAAGAAATTTTTGTGCCTACCATCGGGCGACACAGCAAACACGACCAGTCTAACGATAATGGTCTGAGACTAATCAGTTTTGCTACAGCAAAATCAATGGTTATAAAAAGCACAATGTTTCCCCATAAAGATATATACAAAGGTACCTGGCGATCTCCTGATGGCCATATCGTTAATCAAATAGACCATGTTGCAATCGATGATAGGCACAAAAATACAATCCAAGATGTTAGGTCGTACAGAGGCGCCGACTGTGATAGCGAGCACTACATGATTGGTATTAAATTAAAATGTAGAATAAAATCAAATAAGATAACTACAAAAGTACACACACCATTATTAAACATAGACAATTTAAAAGATAAACGACACAGAGAGAAATTCCACATAGAACTAAGCAATAGATTTAAAGACTTGATGATTGAGGACATAGAGACGGGGTGGGATAGAATAAAGAACACGGTAAAAGAAGTTGCAACAACGGTAATTGGTACAAAGAAGAGGAAGAGAAGAAAGAAATGGTGGAATCAACAATGTGAAAAAGTGGTGGAACAAAGAAGAAAATATAAAATCTTAGCAAACCAGGAAGACAGATGGCAGACCAAATATGACGAACTGAGGATAGAGACCAAAAGACAAATAAAAAGGGCTAAAAGACAACATCTTAACGACATCGTTCATGACATGGAGCGACTTATAAAGGCAGGCGAGACCAGAAAGTTCTATCAGGAGATTGGAGAAGTGAGGAGGGGATATCAGCCGGATACACAAATGCTAGAAGACGATCATGGTAACTTAGTCACAGACAAAGATGTCGTTAAGTGCATGTGGCGAGATTACTTCCAACAGCTGCTCAATTGCCCCCCACCGACAGAGCCGATTATCCAACTAGCCGATGACAATCAGGAGGAACTGGGACCGCTCACCTTCTTTGAAGTTCGTAGGGCGATAATGAGGCTTAAAAACAACAAGGCCCCAGGTGTGGATGGAATACCAGCTGAATTATGGAAATATGGTGGAAGCGCTGTACAGTCCAAAATGTTCGAACTCCTGGAAAAAGTGTGGGACCTTGGAGTACAGCCCCAGGAATGGAATTTGGGTATTATTTGCCCAATTCATAAAACGGGCTCCAAAAAGAAGTGCGCGAACTACCGAGGTATTGCTATGCTCCCGACTGCTTATAAGGTCTGGTCATACATACTGCTGGAAAGGCTAGAACCATATGCGGAAAAAGTCTTAGGGGACTATCAGTGTGGGTTCAGACGCAATCGTAGTACGGTTGACCAGATTTTTCTTCTGAAACAACTCATGGAAAAGAAATGGGAATACGCTCAGAGCATTCACTCATTGTTCGTGGACTTCAGGAAAGCATATGACAGCGTGGATCGAATTTCCTTGTATGCCATTTTAAGGAATTTTAATATTCCAAGAAAGCTAGTGGACCTAGTGGTGGCGGCTACCGGAGTGAGCAGGATGTGTGTAAAGGTTGGCGGCGAGCTGAGCGACGAATTTCCTGTTATTACCGGTCTAAAACAGGGCGACGCCCTGTCACCAGTGCTCTTTAATATTGTCTTAGAGCATGTAATTAGAGGATTAATGACATTCGATCTGGGGCTTGACCTGAATGGAAGGCATATGGTGATAGGCTACGCTGACGATTTGGCCCTGTTGGGGAGCACATTAACGATGTTGCTTTAGCCGCTATGACACTCGAAGAGCAGGCAAAAAAGGTTGGTCTCTTGATCAACCATGACAAGACCGAGTACTTCCACATGAAGCGATATAGGAATATTCGCGAAGCAAGACAAGACCTCCATGTTGGAAGTGCCACATACAAGGGAGTGTCGAAATTTAAGTATCTTGGCTGCACTGTAACCGATACGAATACACGTGACGAAGAAATACAGATCCGTATACAAAACACCTTGAAGTGCAGTGCAGCCCTGCACAAGGTCTTGGTGTCCAAGCTTCTTAGTAGGAAGACAAAGATCACAATTTACAAAACCATCATTCGTCCAATCCAAATGTACGGTTGTGAGGCTTGGACACTTACGCTCAGAGAGGAGAACAGGCTTCTGGTTACGGAAAGGAAAATTTACCGTAAGATCCTAGGACCATCTAAAGGGCAAGATGGCAGCTGGCGAATAAAAACCAATGCTGAAATTGCAAACCTGGTGTCAGAGCCAAACATCATTGGAGTTACCAAATCCCATCGGTTGCGGTGGCTCGGTCATGTCGAACGCATGGGGGAGGATCAAGCAGTTAAGAGAGCGTATCTGGGTCGACCAACTGGGCGTAGACCGGTGGGTCGCCCCAGGTACCGCTGGAGAGACATGGTTGAAGCAGACTTGAGTGAGATCCAATCCAAAAATTGGCGGGAAATCGCACAAGATCGTGCAAAGTGGAGAAATCTTGTTTCGGAGGCCAAGACTCACTTCGGGTCACTGAGCCAGTTGAGTTAGTTAGTTATACCGCACCATACGGACAGCGCAGCCCCCACCGTACCCTCGATTTTGCTGCCATCTGTGAAGCAGATTTGCTAAACGTGTCTAGTTGTTCCTTGTCTGCCAGACAATTAAATTTCAGGTCGATATGCTCCACCTTCCGATTCCCTATCATCCGCTGGAACACACCCCTCCTCGTACCAGCTGCTATTGTATATTCCATCCCAAATTCCTTCCCGAACATGTTTGCCGCTGAACGCCTTCCATTTGTGCGTTCCTCGCCATGGTCTGGTCTATCTAGATTTTACTTACACCTGTATTCTCCAACAACCTTATCACATCGAATCGGTGCAGCTTACCCAATTCTTCTTTTCTTGGTGGCTACCTCACCCCTGAGCAATGTTAGCTCCTCGGTTCACCAATGCACCGAAAATCTTTCTCCAGTCCTGACTTTTGGAATCCAGTACTGGCTATTAAATAGTAAATTTTTAATCGGTATTTTTTAAGCGGTAGGACCTGTCTCAGTATGGACTAAGACCGATTCGCTGTCCTTGTTTTATAAATTTAGTGATGCGTATTACCTGAATCGATTTCACCCTCAAGAGCCGTAATCGAAAAAGAAGAAAGAAGAAGTTATTTGATTTAACTAATACTGTCGGAGCAGTTGCGGCAAGCAAAATACACGGATTAATATGTAGAAATAGGCGACTTATAATATCTAATAGTAATATGCACATATCGCTGGCCCCGGGCAATAAAGCGGTATACGCCGGTTACACCCTTTTTAATGTTATTTAATTTTTGGCTTCTCTGAGTATCAATCTATCACTCTTATTTTTTTCAGTTTTTTTTATTAATATTTCGTTAGAATAAATGACAATAACCGTTTTATTGCATGGATAATTCTCTTACGACTAAGCTATGTATTATTGCATTACTCTAAGAAAAATAACACAAAAAACCGGTGAACATCTTTACAGTAATTGTTAATGATCTTGCAATTAAAATAGTATCATCTATGAATTGTATTATACATTTTTTTAATTATTTCATTAAAAAATTATACGATTTGTTTTTAAAAGATTATTTTTAAAAGCTTAAATTGGTAAAAAAATAGCTTTCATTTGACATATTGAACGTCTGTTTTGGATCACTGTACACTGCACTATAAACAAATTAGCTTCTTTTATTTCTCCTGTAAAATTTGATTTTTGATATTACCGCTTTATTGCCCGGGGACAGCGATATTACTGTTTATTATTGTTTGTTTGTATATATATATAATATATAATTCACCTATATATATATATATATATATATATATATATATATATATATATATATATATATATATATATATATATATATATATATATAGGTGAATTCACTGCATTGAGGACCTAGTAATTATATTATTAATGTCAGTGTTTTAATTCCTAATTAATTTAGCCTAGGCCTTAGGTAGGACCTGTATGATATTTTAAGGAGAAAAATACGACGCAATTTCGTGTTTTCGATGTCACTATCGACGTAGGAATATCAATTTTCTAGTCACGTGATCACATCGATTGCGTGGGGTCTGCAATCATTACTCTTGTCTCGGCAATAAGTACACAATTCATTCGTTAGTGGTTTCAATCATTGAAGTTAGTAATTATGATAATAAGGTTTCACTATATATAATTTATTTCCTTAACTACATCTGTCTTTGTGGCGAGGGGAAATCATTCCCGGTGACTTATATAGTCTCTAGAAGATATCTAATATAAAAGGTATAACGTTTCATTGAATAATTATTAAATTAAAAATTAAAAAAAAGCCATCTACCGCAATTCCATTTTATACCATACATCATTTTCAAAAAGCTAAAATTCTTCAAACTGCTTGATAGCCCAACCAAACCTGTAAAGAACTAGATACCAAGCCACCAAACACTAAGCTTTCATTTAAAAAACAAAATCAAACTTCGAAATCTCTCCATCAGTCTAAGCTACAATACCTCAGATAAACACACTTACGATATACATACATTGGTTAACGTTGTAACAGCCCATTTTTGCTTCGGGGATTAAAAAATACTTTATAGTAAATTTATGTTTCATTCAGAATTTAAACATTATTTCATTTAAGTATATAACTTATCTTCATATACACTCTTATGCATATAGATCTAATCAACTGATATATAAATAGTTCTTCTGCGAAATAAACTACCACGTAAATAAATAGAGCTAAATGTTCCTCGGTGAAAATGTTTCCTTTCTATTTGAAAACTATTTTATTCTTTAACCGACTTCCAAAAAAGGTGGAGGTTCTCAATTCGACTGTATTTTTTTTTATGCATGTGACTTCAGAACTTTTGACTGGGTGAACCGATTTCGAAAAATTTTTTTTAATCGAAAGGAGTGTAATTATGCTTTGAACACAGATGTCCGTGCGGAAAAGAGGTCGATTCTTTCGGACTACACGGCCTTTCCTGTAACAAGAGTTCAGGTAGGTTTTCCCGACACGGTTCCCTAAACGATACAATAAAAAGAGCTCTTGACACCATCGACGTATCTGCTCTTATCGAGACTACTGGAATTAGTCGCAATGATGGCAAGAGGTCTGATGGATTGACGTTGGTTCCCTGGAAAAGGGGACGGGCGCTTTTGTGGGACGCAACCTGCGTTGACACACTCGCTTCGTCTCATTTCAGGGAAACAGCCTTAAAAAGCGGGAGCTGCAGCGGAAAAAGCTGAAACGACTAAACGGCACAAATATTCGTCACTAATTCCAAATTACATCTTTGTGCCGTTTGCAGTCGAAACACTTGGACCTTGGAGTAGCAGTGCTAAAAAAATTTTAAATGAGATAACTCCTTGCCTTATTGCCTCCACTGGTGACAAGAGGGCTGGTGCATTTTTTGAAACTTAATAAGGTAATTATACAATATTATTATTATGATTATTAATATTAATTTTTTTTTTGTAAATTAAAAGCGTGATGACTTTTAATTGTTTAAGATATTCGTAGAGATTTTATTCCTAATATCGTTTTCGGTTGGCTTAGTCACGAAAGTGTCGACTCCTTTGCTTTTCTTACAGCATTTCTCTGGTTTATTTGAACAGTTGTCAGGGGTGTGTCAAACTTACTCGCCTGGTGATCGATCAATGTTCGAAAATCCTCCGCTAAATTTGATAAAGCAAACCCCCACGTAAACTAAACGTAGCTATATTTTTCTATTTTATATTGTTATACATGGTATAGATTTAAACCATAAACTATTGCAATAGAGTAGGAATTAAAATATTCATATTTCGTTATTAATATTTAGATGTTTTTTCGTTGTTTAACTAAGTCTTGACACCTATTAAATCCCGAAATAATAACTAGACTATTTATTATTCTGGATCGCAAGTTTTGCAAGTTTTTGCCCCGGCTTCGCACAATTACAAAAACTATCAGTGTTCCTCTACTATGTTATGCGCGTATTAAATAAACCTTCCTCTGGAATCACTCTATTTCCTAAAGAAAACCGCGTATAATTGTGTTTGGTCGCAAACGAAAAAAAAAACCGACTTCAAATACATCGACAAGTAATACAACGTAGATCGACGAAAAAATAGTCAAGCAACTACGCGTTATCAAAGATTACTCAAAAAGTAGTTATCAAATCTCGATAAAATTTATATGTGACCACATGATAAATATCAGCTTTCGATTAAATTAAAAATTATCAAAATCGGTACAACCAGTAAAAAGTTATTACGGATTTTCGAGAGTTTCCCTCGATTTCTCTGGGATCCTATCATCAGATCCTGGTTTCCTTATCACGGTACGAAACTAGGGATATCCCCTTTCCAACAAAAAAAGAATTATTAAAATCGGTACATCCAGTAGAAAGTTATGCGGTATATTACAAAGTAGGTCGACGAAAAAAGCGTCAAGTAAAAACGCATTATTAGATATAACTCGAAAAGTAGTTGTTAGATCTCAAATAAATTTAAATGGGACCAATTGGCACACACCACCTTTCGATTAAAACAAAATTTGTCGAAATCGGTTTACCCGGTCAAAAGTTCTGATGTAACATACATAAAAAAAAAAAAAAAAAAAATACAGTCGAATTGAGAACCTCCTCCTTTTTTGGAAGTCGGTTAAAAAATCTGTTGCGAAGTTTAAAAGATATAAACAGCCGGAAGCGACTTTGTTTTATACTGTGTAATGATTAGTTTTCTAGTAATTTTATTAAAGAGTAATAGCTGCCCATATATCTATAAAATTTTATAACAACATCAGAACTAGTGTGATTTGTATGTGTGGTGTGATATCTGTTATTAAAAGGACTATGACTTAGTTGGTACCTATTAGTGTTACATAATCTACGACTTTCTTAAATAAGGAAGACATGTTATCCAGTAGCAGCAAAAATCATACTTAGATCAGATTAACGTGCTTACGTTGCTGTACGCGTGCTTGGTAACAAAAATTAAAAATAAAGAACAGTTAAAACAATGATTTAATAATAAGCAAATCTGTTTACCATTATAAAATAAGTTAAGCAGTTTATATGTTATATTTGACAAAAGAATAACACGGTAACAAAACAAGCAACTTAATTATCAAAACTTTTCCCCGGAAATGTAAAACTCCGAGTCAGCGATACTATCATCAAATATTCAGCGCGAGGCTCACACAGGGGAGTAGTAATTTAAATAAATATTATTTCACCACATATCTTATGCATGAGCCAGCAAGCCCCTGCGAAACGGGGTTCTACGTAAACTTTATTTTGTTAGCTTAAGTATTTAACAGACTTTTACGGTACACTTAGTAAGATTTAAAACGGAGTGAAAGCAAATGTGTGACTTCACTTTTTGTAATGGAAAAAATAAATCCTGAGTAACATTTACGCTAACTCAGATCTATTGAAGTAATTTATATTTATTTAGTTAGTGTTTTCCTTAACATCGGGTTTTTAAACTTTTCCGTGTCCTATATACGCCACAATTAAATAATATATTTACTTGAGTCTAAAAAGTGTTTGGGTAAGACATTTTTTCATTTTTGTATTTTAATTAATCATTTGTAAGAAATCTACTACTTACATCATATAATAAGTACCTGGGTGACCGAGCTCCGCTCGGTATTTTTAGTAAATCGTGAAATATTAGTAGTAGAAGAGAGAGTTAAAATGATTCGTTGCCGGTTTGGACGAAGTCTTTTTTAACCGATTTCAAAAGAGGAGGAGGTTACTCAATCCGGCCGGAGGAAACTCAATATACATATATATCTTATCTATCTATAATCTATAATATATATAAACGCGAAAGGTCACTCATCACGAAATCTCCAAAACTATAACACCTAAAAACTTGAAATTTGGTAGGTAGGCTCCTTATAAGACGTAAGCAACCGCTAAGAACGGATTTTATGAAAAACGACCCCTAAAGGGGTAAAACGGGGGTTGGAAGTTTGTATGAAAGTCCTATGTTTTTGAAGTAAGAGACTTGACATTTCAAATGCAAGCTCTATAGATGGCGAGGAAGTGTCCAAATAATACATCGTAATCTATATATAAAAGAGAAAGTTCACTGACTGACATCACGAGAACTCAAAAACCGCTGGATGGTCCATCATCCAAGATGGACAAAGATGAAATTTGGCAGGAAGGTAGATTATAGTTAGTAGACGTACGCTAAAAACGGATTTTACGATATTCCATCGCTAAGGGGGTTTAATTGGGGTTGATATTTTGTATGAAACATATACAGCAGCAATAAGTTCGCCTGATAGGTTATTCATACTGCAGCCTGAAAATAAAACTAAAAATGTGGTATATAGAGAGGTTTTATAAAAATAACTATTAAATTATACTTAATTGTGCCTTTGAAAAAGTTACTCAGAGTGATAAGAATTTCAAGTGACTGAAATAAAAAAATAATTTGCGTTAAGCATCTTAATAGTAATGCATATCTTCATAACCACGCGGACGTAGTCGCGGGCAACAGTTAGTGTATTATAAAACAACGTTCCCAAAAGCGTATGTGATCGATTCCGTCAAAATCGACTTAACGGATTTTCATGCGGTTTCACAAATGGAGACAGGGCTTCAAGAGGAAGGTTTACGGAACGGCAAAGCCGATTTTGATGAGAGTTTCACTGGAAGTTTGCCGGGAAAACTTTGTGACAAACTGATTTCAACGCGGGCGAAGCCGCGGGCACAGCTAGTATATACATATATGTATATATATTTTTAAATGTATGTTCGGGGATAACTTCGTCGTTTATGAAAAGATTTTGATAATTCTTTTTTTGTTGGAATGGAGATATCCCTGGTGTGGTAATATGATAAGGAAACCAGGATCTGATGATGGGGTCCCAGAGAAATCGAGGGAAACTCTGGAAAATCCGCATAACGTTTTGCTGGGTGTACCGATTCTGATGATTTTTAACTTAATCGAAAGCCGATATTTATCATGTGGTTATATTTCATCGAGATCTGATTACAACTTTTGGACTAATCTTTGATAATGCGTATTTCTTGACTATTTTTCCATGCACCTACATTGTATTACTTGTCGATGTAATTGAAGTCGATTTTTTTTCGTTTGCCTGCAAACACAATTTAATAATGTCTAAGCAAATATTTGTCGACGCTTCAGCCTGTAATATCCCACTACTGGGCATAGGCATCTTTCCCCATGTAGGAGAAGGATCAGAGCTCAATCCACCACGCTGCTCCAATGCGGGTTGGCGGATATATTCCCTACTATGAGTAACGATCGCTATCAGGTATACATGATAACAACCGGGGCCGACGGCTTAAAATGCTCTCCGGTAAGGAGACCCACAAGGACTGCACAAACACCCAGACCACGACAACACCTGTATGGCCAATACAAATGTTTGTCATGTGCGGGGATCGAACCCGCAACCGCCAGCGCAACAGGTACAATCCATGTCTGTAACCGTTGCGCCAACGCCGCGTCACAATTATTAATAATGAATTAAAGCAAAATAAAAATAAAAAATAACGATAAATTAAAAATTGATATAAAATACACAATTACAAAATTGAGAGTAATTGCTTCTCAAAACTGATAGGCGCTCCAACAAATCGTGTTTGTTTTGAAAATCATATTTAAATACGAATTACATATTTATAAAATATGAATCATATTTTTTTACCGACAATAATAACAAATATAAATAAATATAAAAAATCAAAAATGAAAAATAATTAAAAAATAATAATGATAAAATATGAATAATATTTTTCGATTTTACCGACATAATAAATAAAAAAGTAGGAACAGCCTATTTAAATAAAAAATAACCAGTGCAATTAGAAAAAGAAAAAGAAAAAAAAATGACCAGGGACATGGGGATTTGAACCATGATCTTCTCGGTTGGTCCCGACCGACCGATTTCCCACCGAGCTATTGCAACTAACTTGACAAATGCGAAATTTACTTTCGCATTCTAACGATATTTTTTTCACTCCCTAAAAACAGGAATAAAACGACATTTTTTAAAAATGAATCCTAGCTAGATGGATTTATCTCCCCCGAAACCTGCTGTATACTAAATATTATGAAAATCGTTGGAGCCGTTTCCGAGATTCAGATTATATATATACATATATATATACAAGAATTGCTCGTTTAATAGTATTAGATTATCCAGTTAGCAATACGAAATTTAATTAAAATGTCTATGTCAAACCATCTTGTCCTCCGTATTAGTGATTTAGATCCTAGTAGATGTCTCAGTACCCTCGTGTTCGTAGGCAGGGCCGAATCTATATTTAATGTATTAAAGCATATGAGCTTGTTTACTTGAATACACTAATATTAGGTTTATGATGCTAATGACGATGAAATGGTTAACGTCTCAAACACCCTCCTTTTTTTAAAAGTTAAGTATGTAAGACCTAGTTTTGCTATGCTATTCAAAACACAACAGAAATTCTGCTCAAATTTTACTGTTATTATTATTTAATGCTTTTTTCTCTTTTATAAAACTGTTATTATTTCAGTTAGGAAATAATGTTAAAAAATAAAAATAATATCATTAGTCTTTTTAATACGTAGAAGGTGTACAGGCCCCGAATCTAGTAGAACCTAGGTGCTTCCATATATCTTAATGCTGCTCTGTTCCTAGGTATTAATCTCCAGACTGACGTAGGCCAGATCACGTAGCGGGCATTAGTTCAGCTACAGGCAACTCTAATGGCGTGAACTAAACGTGCTACATCGAATAATTAAATCGAATACATTTATTTCGAAAGAAAGCCAGAACATGATCCCTTGGAAATTACAACAGTTTATGGGATTTAAAAATATATTCGTTTATTTTGTAAACATGTAAATAAATAGTCATAAAATTTCTTCATATAATTGAACTGTTCTTCTTAAAGAAATATATAAAGTTACCTACTAACTAAAAAGATTTTTTCTATGATTTTTTCAAAGTTAAAAATATTGATTTAAAAAACGAAATTTAGATAAAACACTATTCACTTGCAATTTTGGCATTAGAAAAATCTCGAAACTTTTTACCTTAGATGAAATCGTCAATAAAAGTTATTGGCTTATTAATTTATAGCATCTACGTAACAAACAGACAAACGGACGGACAAAAATTGTAAAAAAAATATGTTATTTTGGTATATGTACCTACCGTGTACATCCATCCATATTATGCATTTAGTAAAAAGTAGCTAATTAAATATTACAAACAGACACTCAAATTTTGTTAATTTCTCTAGATCTTTCATTTGAATTTATTTGAATACATTACCAAACGAATAATCGAATTTACGTCTATAAAAGATTCTTCATAAACACTGTACACTCAAAAAGAGATTTTTTACATGTTTCAATTGCATGGTTAAAATATATAAATGTTAAATAACCATAATTTAATAATTTAATTTAAATATAGTTGTTTTAATTAAACACCGCACATTGGAGTAATATAATAGCTCAAAAACATATTTATAAAAATTGTACGTTAAACAATAATCACTTCCAGCGCAATTTGATTGTCATAATGGTCAAAAGTTTCCTACATGGAGAAAGGGTAATGCGAATATGTAAATACCTAAGTAGATGTCAATACTTTATCTGCTGAATTTTCAGTGTTTCTAGATACCTGATTCTAGTGGCAGATATATGCGAAACAGCTGGAAATGGAACTTTAAAGGAGATTTTTTTTTTTACTGCTTTGAAACTATTTTGTTAAAGAGCCTTCGGAGTTTATATAGCAAGGAAACCATAGACAAAAAAATCAAATATAACTTTATTCAAATGGGCCTCTAAATTACTTTCGAATTGTCATTTTACAAATTAAATTTTTTAAGTGATATGTACTTATATATATTTACAAGTGAAGCTACCACCGATTCGGAATGTCAATTCTGCAGAGACGAATCGGCAAGAAACTCTGCAGTTACTCTTTTGAAACTTACTAAGTCCACACATCTTTATCATCTGTAATACTTCAACGAATAATACGCTTTATCTATTAGTGTCTTTTTAATACAAACTTCAACTTAATGTTGAATCAATTGCAAAAATGTTTGTGGGATTTTATTATAGATGCGAAACCCAGATATGAGACGTTTAGTTTGCGCAATCTGAAATTTGGAGTTACAATTTTGTTATTCCTTTTCGTGTTTACTCTGCGATTATTAGTATTATATCAAAACAATCAATATTCTTGTATATGTAAATAATATTGTATTATTTATAAGCGAAGCTTTTGTTAATATGTCTACCTTATAAAATCATCTCGCAAGCAACGATGTCTTAAACGACCTATTTCTATACAACTCAGTTCGAATAAATACGCAAAATTCAAGAAAAATAAATTATATATGCATACATTTTTGAGAGCGGACGCGATTGCTGTTTATATTATTCATCATAAACACTTAACATTTTTAATTCCATTATCACGGAAAAAAATAGAAAAGCATGGCAGAAAAGGAGAAAGTACAAACAAAAATAAATCAGTCATTTTTAATTAAACATTGGCCAGTGAAACCGAAAGTATAATTTACGAAGAGACGAGAAGCTTGTAATTAGTGTGCAGCAGGCTGTCCTTGACGATTTGCGAGAGAGGCTTTTCATACTTTTCTTTTTATTGAAATCCTCATAGATATTAATAAGAGTACGTACGCTAATGCTACTACATTGTGATCCCAAATAGAAGCGAGCTAATTATTGTTTAAACGTGACTTCAATGGCTCAAAAATAAAAAATAAAATTATATTTAAAAAAATATTGGTAATAACAAATTAACACTGCTTACATGAGATAAAATACAATAATATTTGATCTTAATACGAGTATAATAATTATCAAATTTAGATAATAAAAACAATGAACTTGTAGTGTCACCAATAGGACGGCCACTCAGTATCATTGAGACACATAGTTGCTCGAACACTGATTTTCAGTGAGCACCGTGTACGTATATAATAATGTTAAAAAGTGAAGCACGGACAGTGATAACGTTAAAAAAATGTTAAAAACAAATAAATGGGAGAAAAACAAGAACATACAAACAACGTTATGGTAATAAATAATAGTATACATATAATAGTAATATAAGGCGATTAAATTGTAGTATCCAAGTAATAATAAAAAATATTAAAAAAATAAATAAAAGACTTGATTCGTGATTGAAATATTTATAATATAGCAAAACATTCCTATTTCAAATCAGACAGGTCAGATAGAAAGAACAAAGGATAGGTGAACAAAAGACACAAAAAAACATAGATGTTAATTTTTATTTTTATTTCCAAGCAACCTCTTTACATTACTACTTTAAAAGAATATTTAGTACAAAAAAGGAAAGTATTACAAGGAACGATTACCGGCACCTGCGCTGCGAGCGGTGTTAAAAAGCCCATAAATTCAACAAATCGCTACAGTGGCGTGAGAACTGCCAGTTGCACCCTTGCTGAACTAAGCATCTCTTACGGATTTCAAATACGTTTTTATGGCGTACTGAAATGACTGTAGATAATATTAACCAAAAAAGGTTCTCTTCTCTAGTTATTATTTAGCTTGTTTTTATGCCTCATTTAATCATATCTAGCTATATCCTGCGGTTTTACCCATATTAACGTAAGAAAAATAGTACTAAAATATATTTAAACCATTACTGTGCATCTCGGGAACCTTACGCGCGGAGCGACGCGAGGTCGTTTGATTTAATTTTACATTGTCTCCAAAATTATAAAAAAGAATCTTTTCCCTGTCTTCTGTCTTCTGTCCCTTCTTATTATTTCTTATTAATGCTCAGCACCTATCAGTCGAAGTGTGACGTTATATAGCTTATAGCCATCCTCAGTAAATAAACTATACAACACAAACAAAATTTTTCAATTGGTACCAGTGGTTCTTGTGATTAGCGCAATTAAACAAACAAACATAACTATCAGCTTTATAATGTTAGTTTAGAATATAGATTAACTAATAAATGCAGCCTGTAACGTCTATAAAGGAGAATGTTTGGAGCATAATTTACTACATTTATCCATGCTATTTATTTATGGTATTTACGCACTTATGTAACAGTCTTATATGCTTTATTCAACCCCTTCACATTATGAAAATGAACCAAAAAAAAAAATATTCCAAATCATATTTTAATTCTACTACTACTACTACTTATTATACTAGTCCGCAGTGGAGCATCAGGGTGGCTTTACGCTTAGTCCTTCTTGATTTTATGAGAAGAAGCTTTTTGCTTAACCATAAGACAGGCTCTACTAGTCGACTCCAGATTAGAATTGTATACATTTTGTAAAACTTAGGCCCATAAAAATTAAATCGTATTAGTATTAAACATCTATTTTATGAAGTAATTTTAATATCAATGAAACTTACGTTTCTTTCTTGAGACTTTTTACCGTTATTTTCAGCGAAATAAAAGGTCTCTTCAAGATAATTAAAAACAATACCTGAGCATTTCCATCCTCTTTTGTTTTAAATTGCATTAAAACTTACAGCTCCGTTAGAGCGAAATGTTTTACGGTAAAAAAGGTAATTTTTCATTCGGATTTTATTCGCCGCATAAAATCGACTTTGAAAGAAGTTTTAAGTTTACAAGGGAATTAATGTACATTATACTAAAATTTTAGGTAATGTATGCTTATTTTTCTTTCGGTAATCGCTAAAATATTGTAGTATTAAAATTATTATCAATTTGGTATTTAAATGTGAACTCATGTGTTTTGCCCATAGTCACCACGCTGGGCAGGCGGGTTGGTGACCGTAGCTTTGATTGACTTGGTGACTGGCTTTGTCGCACCAAAGACGCTGCTGCCCGTCTCCGGCCTGTGTATTTCAAAGCCAGCAGTTGGATGGTTATTCCGCCATCGGTCGGCTTCTTAAGTTCCAAGATGGTTGTGGAACCTTGTTATCCCTTAGTCGCCTCTTACGACACCCACGGGAAGAATCACTTCCGCCTAGCGTCAATTAAATATCCATTAACGGCATGAGGAAAATAAAATTAAAAATTTAATAATTAAGTGCATTACAAAATAAAAACGCAAAAAAAAACGTTTTCAACATTGAGTTGATGTTCAATTGTCAACCACAATGTATGGTACATTGTGATTGATTACCTCCATTGTATTTTTTCTATCTTTTACAACATTGGTGAAACATTTTGTGTTATATTAACATAGTTAAAAGCTTTATAGTTGGAGAGCTGGCTAATCAGCTCCCAGACTATTAGCAAACTTGATTTTTAACTAAAATCTAAAATGTAAGATTTAAATTTTGTTCAAAATACAGAAAAATAATCAAATTCTGTTTGTATTGGATTTCTATTGTTAAAACCGATGTATCATTATTATTATTATTATTATTACTTTTTGTTGTACACCTACTCACTATCCTTTCTTGCACATACTAAGGTTGGCTGGCTGTAGTGTAATTATTGTACAATGAAGAATTTAAATAAATAAATAAAATAAATATCAATAAAATACAGTAAGTACAGTAAGTTACAGACCGATTTCACTTCTGAGCCACGTCTATAAGCTGTTTTCGAGGGTTTTTACGAATCATCTCGCCAGAAGACTCGACGAATTCCAACCACCCGAGCAGGCTGGGTTTCGAAATGACTACAGCATTGTGGACCACATCCATACTGTTCGGCAGATTATTCAAAAGACAGAAGAATATTATCAACCGCTGTGTATGGCATTTGTGGACTAAGAAAAAGCCTTCGAGTCTGTCGAGACTTGGGCTGTCCTGGACTCTCTGCAGAGATGACATATCGACTGGCGATATATCGAGATACTAAAATGTATGTACGACGCGGCGACGATGACCGTTCATGTCCAGGACCAGAGAACAGGACCTATTTCCCTCCGGTGTGGGGGTAAGACAGGGAGATGTAATATCACCGAAACTGTTTACCACTGCGCTGGAGGATGTCTTTAAGACCTTAGATTGAGAAGAACGAGGCATTAACGTCAACGGTGAATTCATCTCTCACCTTCGTTTCACCGACGATATTGTCACCTTTGCGGAGATGTTGAATGAGTTAGGCCACATGCTGGCCGGCCTTAACGAGTCCTCCCCAACGTGTCGGTCTCTTTCTCTCTCTGGGTCTCTTTTCTCGGGTCCAAGTCACACCGAGACCGGTATCGGTCGATGGCACACTCCTCGAAGCTCTTCAGGATTATATTTACCTAGGCCATACTATCCAACTAGGCCGTAACATCTTCGAGAAGGAGGCTGACACGAGGATTCGGTTGGGCTGGGCGGCGTTTAGGAGAGAATTAAATTAACCGACATAGCCTACAGAATTAGCAAGTTGAAGTAGCAGTGGGCTGGTCATCTGTGTCGCAGGACCGATGGCCGGTAGATTAGACGGGTTTTGGCGTGGAGACCGCGTCTTGGCAAACGCAGTGTGGGACGTCCTCCGGCTCGTTGGACCGACGATCTACGTAAGATTGCCGGTGTAGGCTGGATGAGGATTGCGGAAAACCGGGATGTCCAGCAGTGGACTGCCACAGGCTGAAGTGAGTGAGTGACAATAAAGTAACGATACGTTTTTAACTAATTTTAGAAAATATCAATTCGACTGTATCTTTGAAGTAAAACTTCTTTACGCACGCTTGACTTGGGGAGCAAGTTGCTGAATTCCTGACGAGATCATTACGAAAAGTGTGACAGGGAGAGGCGAGCAGAGAGAGAGAGATGCGAGCACACATTTTCTTTCTCTTTTTTAGGCCTATTCTGCCTATTGCAAAAGAAGTTTTACTACAAAGTCTTGTGGTCTATTTTGTACCAGAGATATGTACTAGAGATAAATGTATTGATCTTCTATTATGATGGATCTTCTACTGATATAAACTCGCTTGTCTCGCTCTAATTTCACGTTCCATGCTAGATAACATTCGACCACAGATTACACACTGTACCTATACTTGACTCCACAGAGTATATCCATCACCCGCATCCGTGTTACAGTACAGTGCTCGGTCAAAACGACAGACGTCGACAGAAACGTATACTTATACAAACAGGATTCACACATAATCTGCTCAAACACGGTTAATTATTACAAATCGTGTCTTAATACACTTCAGATAGTTTTGATTATGTTTACGCTTTTTTTTTAAATTGGAGGAGGGTATTGCTCTCACTCTAAATAAAACAAATTTGTTTATTTGGATTTTATTGTGACATCTTTGGCATACGAGCTATAAAATGCGAATTAGAATATTGGAAATGGAAAAGAATATAAATATTAATATACCTCATTAATAAATCAAGCTTATCACCAAGTATATTATATATTAATCTATACATTTACCTATTATGTACAGTAAAATATTTGTTGATAGAAAGTTTTCTTAAGTTTAGGACTTACAAATTGTAACCGCACTCGTTAATTTGTTAGAGATATATAAATATTGTCATTAAAACATTTTCGATTCAATTCTAAATTATGGAAACAGTGATTATAATTAATTCTATTTTTGTTTTTATTTATTGTTTTTAAAATTCACAACAGCTGTTTGAGTTAATACAGAAAATTCTGTAGCTATTGTATTTGTAATTATATATTTCTAACAAAATAATGCTAACAATAAACTAAATTACATAATACTAAAATAACTTAGTAACTACAATTTTTTTTAAATTTAATAATAAGATAAACTACCTTTTTTGTTTTGTTTCATAAGTTATTTTTGTTTGAACGTGTTAAAATTAAAAATAATTATTACAGGTACTTCATAAATTATATATTTTGTTTAACAATCAAAACAACATGCCTGTGTAATTAAAAAAATAACTTATAAAAAAATGTATCAAATATTTTCGTAATAAATATTTTATATAATCGTAAACAAAAAGATATTAAATTATAGTATTTATTAAAATCTGATATATTATAATTCAAAATTGAATATAGCTCTATGACAACAATAATAAATAAAGTTCTTAGAAAATCAACATTAAAACAAAACGAATTTGGAATAATAAAACAAAATGAACAATGCGCTTTCAACACTTTCTCATACAAATATAGCAACATTTATATTACAATATTCAATGAAATGTCTCTTGATAATAGTTGAATAGTGTTAAATAATACACACCTAATTAAAACTATATAATTATCTCAATACTAAAAAAGAAAACTAATTATTAGCAAAGTAATAGTGAACTATAACAGAATATTATATAAGTTTCAATAGATACAATATTTGAATAAGTATTGCTGGCTCAGTCGTGCATGGCACAATCCAATTTCAAAACATGCCTTCACGCCTCAAAACCCTCCCGAGACCACTTTCGATAAGTTGTGTGTTAATTATCTATTTATCTTATATGAGCTATAATAACCATGGTGTATTGGAAATGACTTTAATATATTAAAAAATGTATAAGGTTATCTTTCTACTCCCTGTGCTCCAAGGTTTCACCCGCGTTAATTCTAGGAAAAAATATACTAAAATATTATAAATGAACTATTCAACACAAAAAAATAAAATCAATTTGTAACCAGTAGTTTCAGAGGTTAGCACGTTTAAACAATCAAAAAACCAAAGAAAAAAGGCTTTTAACAATCAAAAAAAAAAAAAAAAACGTTTAAACAATCAAAAAACCAAAGAAAAAAGTCTTTATAATATTATTCGATAAAATCTTTATCTTCATAAACCAAATGTTATATAATCTGTGGTAAACGATGTTGGTATTACTTTAAGTTTTTCTTTTTTTATACTGTATATTATACCCATTGTAATTCTGTTGGCTAACCCAAATAAAAAAAAATGTTTGTGAGATTGGATACTTGAATGCTGTTTACTGCTTCAAGCGAAAATAAAATTAGATGAAAACCATGCATCATAATAACAAATAATACATCAAACAGTTTGAAAAAGGAGAATCTCGTTAAATATTTACATTATATTGAAACATTTAAGATCACGTTTTCTTTTTTAATATAGACCACTCTGGTTCTTATACTGTGGGCCTGTTTCATTGATTGTGGATAACGCTATTAGACTGATAACGGTATCCAACAGATACAAATTTTCAGTATATTATTATCTTTCACCATTAAATTCTACTATATTTATGGCATATTTCTACTTGCAATTGTAAATCTAAAAGTTGTAGTTTCTTAACTTGCTATTCGTAACTTATGTTCAGGATAAAATTTATCCACAACCGGAGAAACAGGCTTTATATTAAATTTATTACTATTCTATACAGAGGAATGTTTCCCGGTTATAACTCCGGTAGTTTTGTTGTATTCATACTCTCTGTGCCCGTTGTTCGGTCGCTGTAACTTATCATTATTTTCAGGGTTATCTTTCAGGAGATTTTTTTTGTCTCTGTAAATAGCAATTTTATTTTCCTTATCTAATTTATCTTCAAAAAATAATACAAAAGAAAAGTATGGATTCAATATTCACATGAGCAAAATTCTAATAATTTTTCTTTTTTTCTTTCAATCCAGTTCTTTTTATGTTTTTTTTTTTTACATTTTCGACACAAGTCTTATCGTTTACTGGTAGAGTAATTTAAACTATTCTTAACTATACTCTAACCTTATACTTACGAAGAAACAAACCTGGAATTTATGCTGACTTCTCTTTTGTTAGTCTTCTTATAACAGCAGATAGCTATGATTCCTTTCTTTCGGCATATCAATAATATGACATCTAGTAGAACTAGACAAAGGAATATTATTGATATTGCAATGCCTGCTATTGCACCCGATGATAGCGTGGGTTCTTTTTCAGCTAAAAAGTCGAAATTAAATAAATTACTATACTAATTACGTATCAATAAATAAAATATTAAATGAAGCAAGGTGGATTTTTAATAATACATTTGATGTGATTATATCTGTAATTATGACAGACAAGAAAAATTAAACGAAAAGAATAATGTTATTGGAGTAAAAGTTTACGCACGCTTGACATAGGGAGTAAGCTAGTGAGTGTGTAACAAGAGCGTTACGAAAAGTGTGATCGGGCGAGGCGAATCGAAGTTGAAAGGTACATATAAGTTAGATGGAGTTAAAGAAGTTTTACTTCAGTCGTGTGGTCTAAAATCACACTCGTTTTTTTTTTATTATAACGTTTTCATACTTAATAATTGTTATTAATATTATTAAATAATAGAATAATCGTTATCTTTTCAGCTGAGGTAGGGCACAGCAGGAATTTCCTGCTCAAAATCTGGAGCAGCCCGAGTGGGGTAGTACCTCGACCTTACAGAAGATCACAGCAAAATAATAATGTTTTCAAGCACTATTGTGTTCCTGTTGGTGAGGAAGGTGACCAGAGCTCCTGGGGGGATTGGGGATTGGGTCGGCAACGCGCTTGCAATGCTTCTGGTGTTGCAGGCGTCTATAAGATACGGTAATCGCTTACCATCAGGTGAGCCGTACGCTTGTTTGCCGATTCAGTGACATAAAAAAAAAACCACGTACGGTTTCAATACTCACATTTTCTTCGTAATGAATCTATCGAGGATTAAATTAACACAAAAATTAATGTAATTTATTTATCTCACCTGGGATCGTTACTATAATGTGAGCAGTAGAGGAATTCCCGAGCGCGTTGTGCGCTACAAGTTCGAAATAATACGTTGTATTAGCATCAATTTTGTTCAGTTGGAATTCATCAGTTCGTTCAATTTGTTCCTCTTCGCAGAGGCTGCTTGCAATCAAGCCATCGTAGATCTAAAATATTTTCTACTTTATCATTTCAGTTTGTAATTTTATATTGTTTGTAAGATTTTAATTAAAAGTTAAACGAAATATTGAAAGTATTCTAACTTTGTTTAATTTTCAATATTGTAATTTGCAAAGTCCGATATTGTACAAAATAAACTGGAGATGAAATTTCATCATGCATCATTGTGATTTTCTATGTCTAAAATTGCAATCGGCAAAGTGTTGAAGATATAATTAGGATCTGGTACGAGCCGGCCTTAGACGACTTACGTTAAATTTACTAGCTTGACTCACGCATTTTAACACGTGTTATTTGTCAAATGATTTTATAGACTTAAGTTAAGCTAATTATTTGATATTTAATCATATTATCATTTTAGTGACATTAATTTATAGTTCACAGAAAGTGTCTGATTACTTTTTAATACTCGACTCAATTTATTTTATTTGTTCGATTGTGCATAACATCTACTTGTTTACGAAGGACTACAATAACTAGCAAACTTTAAATAATGTCTTTCTTTTTTATTGGTTTAAAGACAAATAATGTAATTCATTTAATAAAGACTTCGTCTGGTCATTATTGTGTAGAATTAACAGAATTTTCTTTACAAAAAATAAACATAAGATATAATATTATTAATTATGTTAATAGTATATTTTAATAATTCATTGTTATCATGTTCACTTACAAGTGACTATATATTCGTAAGCTAATAAAATGTTTTGAAAAAAAAATCTATTTGCATGTTTACTACACAACGTCTGTATACATACTCACCGGACAATATTTCACAGAATAAAATTGGACAGATTCCTCGCTATCTGCAGGTTTCCACTTCAACACTCTGTCACTAGCGACAAGTTGTTCGACATTTTCGTCCCAAACCGGCTCGTCTGGCAGCGAACTAGAATCATTTCATAAAATATACTCGATAATGTTATTTAATTAACTTCACGAATTTTTTTCTTAAAAAATAATAATAATAAAGATCATCGCTAGTAATGACTAATGAGGTTGACAGTACTAGTAGTTTAAGGTAGGAAAAAATGGGAAATTTTACTGGAAAATACATTAATATCCATAAACATAGTGGAGTTCAATTTACTATTACAAATATGAGCAATAACAATAAATAAAAATAAATATAGACACGATAAGATTCTCTATGATATTAGTAGAAAAAAAAACTTAACTAAGTTTTCGCTTTGCACGCATTTGATTTAACAATCCATTTTTACTTCATAAAGTATTTATTTTCTATAATAATAACACAATATTAAAAACTTAAGCAAATTTATTATTTGCATAATTATAAATGAAGTCATCATCGAGAAATTAATTCACTCTTGGAGTAATATGACTTAGGATTTACTCGGAAATCATTCACGTGTGTGAACATAAATGGAGTTTCTGGTATCAAAGTGAAATCCCAATTTTCACTACGTAAATCTGAATCACTATCAGTTAGAGCCTGTTAGACTTCAAAACGATATTGACTAGGATTACGTCCAAAGCCTCGAGGTATGTGGTTATTCATTTAATTATTCCGAAAGGATTACGTAAATGTTTACGTAAATGTTAGTTTATATTGATATATTTATTGGAATATATGCTTCGTATTACAATTAGACGTTATCGTAAACGAAAGTTAATGTTTTTACTTAATATTTTTATACCTAATGCATTTTTCAAGTTACTGAGCATTTTTAGGCTGTATTGAATTTGGGTGGAAAGCTTTACTAACGTATATAATTATAATGCATACACAGAGATACACACACGCACACCCTAACACACACATAATATACATATCGTTTATTTATTGCATAATTTAGTGTTTATATAATAACTACGACTGTTATAAAAAAGGTTTAAATATACTAAAGTGATACATCGCTACGGTTAATCTTTGAACATACTAATTGGAATTTATAAATTTTCTCATTTGGTACTCAGCCTGAGGTTTTCTAATGGACATTTTTCAGGCGGGTCACTTTGTTTCAAGTGATTACTGCCCATTAACATCTGCGCCTTTTGGGAGGTAACAAATGCGTTGCTGGCTTAAAATTTAGTAGAGTGGGTAAAAAAAGAAAAAGTTAATGGGGATCGGAGGAAGATAAAGGCTCGGGGAGGTATAAAATAACTGGATATACGGTCGGGTTACGCGTAGTAATGCTAAAGCCTAATTTACATGAATTAATATTAGATTCCGATATAAGAGTATTGTTTTGAGACATTGTGGACCTAACTTCACATTCCATTATTATAATATCTGGAATAAGGTTATAAAAAAATGCTTAGAAAATAGTATAATACGTAAAAACATTATAAAAATATTATTTAGGAACTTATACCAAATAAAATTCATAATTTTCGATTCATTGATCCAGCCTGTAACGTCCATTGCTGTGCACAGACCTTTTTCTCCGTGTAGGCGGAGGATTAAAGCTTAATCCATTTCCTACTATGAGTAACGATCGCTATCACGTTTATATGATAACAACCGGGACCGACAGCTTTACGAGTATGTGCTCTCTGAGACACGATGGGAAGACTCACAAGACCACCCGAGCACTACACTACAACGGCTATTCATATAAAAATAATAGGGAATAAATAAGTTAAAAGTTATATGAGAAAGAAATAACAGAAGAGTTGCTCACAAAAATTGTATTATACTTACGTTTCGTTAATGTATATTTATTTGAATGTGAAATACTGAAAACGAAACCTACCTTACGAGTGTAACGAAATTAAACATATCACTCCAGGGTCCAATTCCAACATCGTTGAGAGCTGCAAACTTTATAACGTAGCTTGTGTTAGGTTTCAGTCTATCTAATACAAACTGTCTATCTATAGACCAAGTTCTATTGAAATGTATGTTCGTCACATTATAATTGTTAGTTTCATCGTACTCCGATTGGTATCCAATTACTTCGGGTCCGTTTACTTCGTTCGGACCTTCGATGGAAAATGTAACGGAATGAGATGTTATTTTTGTGATTGTTACCTAAAAGTTAAATTTTAATTTGAATTATGACTATTTATCCTATGTGTTATTCTAGATTTCCAGCTATCCAAACGTCAAGTTTTATAACAATCAGTTCAGTAATATCCTCACAAACATACCAAAATAAAGACAACTACATTGGAAATATATAGGGTTGCTTTGCAAAATTCGTTCTGAAATAACAGTTGCTAGGTTTTTTACAGTTACGATCATATTTTATATGAAGACCTTATTGGTACATATTCAGAAGCATTTTTATTTGATACTTAAACTTTAATTTTCATTCAATAACGAGATGATTGAAGGTCTTACTTGGGCTCTTTGACTATATATCTTCCGTTTTTATAATGAATAGATAAGTGTCTTACATTATTAATAGCAGGTGGTACAAATCCTTCTTGCAAACGTATTATTTTCTTCGCTTCACCAAACTCGTTCTTGGCCGTGCATTCATAAACACCGTACAAAAGCTTGTTTTTAATAATAAGTGGATCATTATGCATTTTGTCAGCCATTATTCTATTTATTTCTAGTAGATCTTCAGCTACTATTTCATTACCTTGATATCTAAAACGTGAAGGTTGTAGTATTTCATGAAGCTACACAATTTATTGTCATTTTGTACTTATTCTTTTATCTGCTTTATTTTCAGTCTTAAACTTTTCAAAGAAAACAAAGTAACACGTAACACGTAACGTTATAATTGTGTTCGCAAACGAAAAAAACATGACTTAAATTACATCGACAAGTAACATAACCTAGATAGATAGATGAAAAAATAGTCAAGTAAATATGCGTTATCAAAGATTACTCAAAAAGTACTCATCTGATTTTATTATTTAAATTTTATTTATTAATTAAATTTAAATGAGACCATATAAATCATCTTTCAATTGAAATAAGAATAATCAAAGTTGATACAACTAGTAAAAAGTTATGAGATATGATACAACATAGATGTGTATATAATCAAGTAAATACCCAATATTAGATATAACTCAAAAAGTACTTGTCAGATCTTGATTTAATTCTTTTTTTAACTTAATTAAATCGGGACCACGTCATGACAAGTACCAACATTCGATTAAAAAAGTAGTTATCACTCAGTAAAAAGTTCTGAGGTAAGACACATAAAAAACAGTCGAATTGAGAACCTCCTCCTTTTTTGAAGTTAGTTAAAAACTAAAAAAATATTTAAAAATTAATAATATGATATTTTTTCGATTTATAAAGAAGTACGCTTACGGAGGACTTCTGATCTATTAATATAGTTATTTAATCCTTATGATTGACTTAAAATAGAATGTAAATTGAATTAAAAATTAAAAATTATTTTTTAAAAATAAATAACAACCTCCAAGTAATTTCAGCTTTCGGGTTACTTTGATGTGCGCAGCTCAAGTTTACACTCTTGTCCTTCCACGCCCAAACTTTCTCATACGAACTATTGAAATAAGGTTGGTAAAGGACAAAAAAATGCATTTCTTCCACACTCGAATCAACTACGAATGAAATTAGATAAAAACTAGCATTAAAGATATGATTTAATAAAATACTATAATCACACATCATATATTTGATTTAATAAAATACTATAATCACACATGATCCATTATGAAAATGAATTTATCTAGAGCCAATGAAAACTTGTAATGTATAACTTTTAGGTTACAGTGCTTAAAAGTAATAAACGAGGAACAAATACAAAAAAAAAATTATCCGATTTTCGAAAGGTTTGTAAAAATATCTAAAGCTTCGTAGAAATATTATTCGACTCAGCTTTTATGTTAAACGTAATATTATCAACTCTTACCTTCATTAGTCGCAATGCACTGATAAACTCCTCCGTGCGTTCGATTTACTCTTAAAAAAGATAAGTACAATTCTGTTTCGTTTGCGCTAGGATTTCTCTTCTCCCATACAATGCTAAAATATTTTAATTCTCAACATCAGTAACAATATTATTAATTAGCAACAACATTATTACAATTACTGTCTCATTTAGCTAGTTATATCTTTACTGTCTACATAAGACTACTATTTCAAAGTCAAGCTTAATAAAACTATTTTTTTTTTGTTATTTTCCCTTGATTTTATGTATTTGCTCTTATTTAAAATTGAGATTACCTTTGATCTTCAGAATCTTCGTGTAAAAATGTAACATTTATCTGCGGAGCCGGACGTCCCGTTGCCTTACAAACTATTTGTATCGTTGATCCCTCCACTGCGGTTACATTATCAAATTCGGTTATTACTGGTGGTACAAAAACCTATACAAATAAGACAGTTTTGTAAGATATAAGTTATGGGTATTCAGGTAAGGCAAAAATTTGGAATAGCCCCGGGGAAGTACCTCAACCTTAGAGAAGATCAGAGAATAATAGTGATTTCTAGTAGTGTCATGTCCCTGTGGTGAGTAAGGTAGCTTTTGGTTAGATTTGGGAGTAGGGTCGGCAACGCGCGAAGCCACTGGTATTGTATGCGTCTACACACAACTGTATTCGCTTACCATCAGGCGGTCCGTACGCTTATTTACCTCCTTTTAACTATCGTATAAAATGATTGTACATATATAAGTGTTGAACCATGTTTTACTCAATTTGTTGTTTTGAATAAAACTCACCTCAATACTAATGTTCTTGGAAGAAATTCCAGCTCTGTTTGTAGCATTGCATTGATATGTACCACTATCTTCTTCTTGTACTACATCAAAAATCATCCTGTTGCCAACTTGTTGCCAAGTTATGTTAGTTTCTGCCAAATCCTGTTGATAAATGTCTATTTATTATATTATTTTTTTTAATAATTTACGTATTGAAATTTTTTGATTTCAGCATTAAAATTATTATTTTTTTAAATCTACATACCATATCTGATATTTTATGAAACGTATATTCTGGATGAGGTGCACCAGAAGCCAAGCATTCAATGAAAAAGCTTCCGCCAACTATAGGTGTAGTACTGGGAAAGGCTACTAGTTCTTCTATTGATGGAACTGATGTAACCTATAAACAATTTGACCTTACTAACATATACATAACAAATGTCTCTGTTAGGTTAGTTTCAATTAAAAAGTTTCGTAATAATCCAATGTGTGATAAATTTGTGCAGATGTTCCTATCTCTGCTAACTCATTGTGTGAAAGCGTTGTCGCTAATATTAATCCTTACTCTATAAGAAGGTGTGTTTCAAGCCTATTCAGCTTACTGGCTTGGCTTGTTATTTTTGTTACCAAAACAATAACATAGAAATTAATATAATTTATAAATAGTATTAATTTTTTTTTGCTTTACAATTGTATTTGGTTTAAACAGTAAATTATTATATAAAATGTATAAAAAATAGTCACATTGTAGCATATATTTTTAATAGCACGTATTAGGAATTGTGGGTGACTCTGTAACCCAACAAACAATTTTTTAACACGTAGCAACATATTATAAATTTAACGGAATACGGTTAGTCAAAGTATAAAATTTTTATGAATTAAAATTAAGCAAATGACAACTGAAATTTAAACACCTTATTAGTAAATCTCAATATAATAATTCTACTGCTCAAGCAAAAAATAAAGTGAAACTGGGTCGAATGTTGATCAGCTTACAGTCGAGTGCCTTTAAATATTCATTTTAAATACTTAAGATACTTAAGAGGACAGTCTGAAGAAGCCTTTCGTCGAGAATTCTCTCACTTTTTTGCAATGTCAAATCATAAAAAATATATTTTTTTTACTTTTAAAGCGTTTAGGCATTTCAAATTGATATCAAGTACAAAATTTATAATTTTAAGATATCAACATTATTATATCTTACAAATAATTCGTGATTTACTTAACCTTATTATTATTTAATACGTTACATCTTGCGTAAAAACATTATTTAAAACATTTTTTATGAGCTATGTTTCTTTTGATAAAATGGTAGAGATTATGCAAAAAAAAGAAAATTTTTGCAACGACTGCTCTTCGCACATTCGCAACTACACATTCGATGACGCCAAACAACCTTAAAAATTAAATACAGTAAACTATCGCATTTAACATAGATCTACTTTTAAAATTATTTCTTTTAGACACTATTATTATTATAGCTATACTAACCAATGATATTTCTATTTTAGTATCTCCTTTATTCAACACAGCCAATAACCATTAAGTTAAATATGTTTGCAACAAACAAAATAGTTTTAACATTTACCTCAAGTTTTATATCCCGGTCTATACCTTCGCCGGCCTCTAAATCCGACGCTGCGCATTTGTATACACCTTCGTCTTCTTTCTTTATATCTTTTATGATCAGTCCTTCTGAAGTCACTTTGTATTTTTCATCATCTGTTATCTGGATTGAATGTTTATAAATTAAAATAACTTTAAAAGGTTTTAAGTGTTTACGCTTGTTGCTTTATTCTTAACAAAACAATATTGATCAATCAACATATTGCAGTATCAATCGCCAATATTGACTTTTTAAGAGAATTTTGGAAAATAAGGTTCTCAATTCGATTCTATTTTTTATGCATGTTATCTTGTTACATTTTATTGAGTTTATCGATATCGATTTTTTTCTTTTTTTTATATCACTAGGGCGGCACACAAGCGTACGGCTCACCTGATGGTAAGAGATTACCGTACCTATAGACGCCTGCAACACCAGAAGCATCGCAAGCTCGTTGCCGACCCAATCTCCAATCCCTCCCAGGAGGTCTGGTCACCTTACTCACCAACAGGAACACAATACTGCTTGAAATCAGTATTATTTAGCTGTGATCTTCGGTAAGGTCGAGGTACTACTCCACTCGGGCTGCTCCAGATTTTGAGCAGGATATTCCTGCTGTGCCCTACCTCAGTTACACTATTCGAAAGATAGTGCTTATCATGTGATTCCATTTAATTTTTGAGCTGGATTTGAAGAGCGGTTTTTGAGTTATCCCTAATATTGTGTTTTAGAAG
This sequence comes from Melitaea cinxia, assembly GCF_905220565.1. Lineage (NCBI taxonomy): Eukaryota > Metazoa > Arthropoda > Insecta > Lepidoptera > Nymphalidae > Melitaea > Melitaea cinxia. The sequence continues at coordinate 6,505,185 of NC_059409.1, read as the reverse complement.
TCGGTTTTTTTTTTCTTTTAGAACAAACACAATTACTTTCCAATTACACTATACAAAAAACAGTCTTATTTTTACATTTGAAGAACCATGTATCCAGCTATTTACTTAATAGCTATTTTATTCACAAATGTAGAAAACTTTACCTCAAGTCCTTCACCTTCTTTATGCCAACTTATCAATAAATCGCCTTCGCCTCTCGCTTCACAAGTTATAATGCCATCTGTTCCACTAACCACATATTGGTTTTCTTTCGTATTTACGAAATATGGTGGATCTAGGCAAGTATTAAGTTAACATTTATCATATGCTTACATAAAAATAAACAGAGCTTATTGTTGATATTCCTGAGTCTCATTAAATTGAAAAAAAAGTCTATTCTTATACTCTAGGTATATTATTGGACTTTCTTTAAAGCAAGTTAATAAAAAAATTTTGAAGTAACCAACTCTTGTGTGGAAGAGTTTGGAAATGTTGTTTTATTTCTAACATAATAACTGGTATAAAATGTTTATACTTTATATATATATATATGTTATAGTAGCCATTACAATTTATACTCCAATACCAATAGGCTTATCGATAAACATTATATCGAGTAATTGTTATACACACCATATGCTTCCACGTTGTATGTTAACGTATACTGTCGTCCATGATTCTCAGTCACACATTTGTAAGCACCAGATATTATTTTGTCAATATTTGATATAAACAGGCTGTAGGTGCGCTTGTTCAGCCACTCAGAATATACATTCGATTTTGTACCTGGTCTTGTGAAAGTAATCATTTACTTTAGGAATAAAATTAATAATTGTTATACATAAATTGTCTTTACACACCTGTTTTAATACAAATGAAACTGATTATTACATGATATGTTACTGTTAATTACAGTCAAAAAAGTACAAAAATGGATGAGTATAAAATTTTACAGCAATCAATTGAATTAAAACAGGTCAAAACAGAAAGTAATATATTACGTTATATTACCCCAACGGCAGTATTGTATTGTTGTTTACATCTAGCCACATCAAGTTTACTTCCGAACTTGGATCGTCACATGTACATTCCCGGTAAAAGGAACTTCCTGTTTTAATCTTAATAAATTTGACTTGATTGCTAGTGAAGCAAGCATTGCCCCCTGTAAGAAACAACTCCGTTATTGTCACCCACGCACAGCCATCCATCAATTAAGCATTTTCGGTAGACATATTTAAGTATTTGGCTACGAATAAAATTAACATTTTTGGACGGAAAATATAATGCATTTTATGTTCAAGAAGCATTATATACAAGACTATAGCTTCATTGCTGAAATCAACACGACTTCGTGATATCATAGTAAAATATTTTTACTTTTAGATGCCTGTGAAAATATTTTTACTTTATCAAAACTATAAGTATACGTGTATTTTGTACTAATTTTGTATATTTAATTTAATTTTAAGTGTGCCTATAAGAAAACAGTCCCAAACAAATATATTTGCAATAACATTAAAGAAAGTATTGTTTTAGTTAATGAATAAATTAAATTTCCGTTATCATTGTTTACTAATACGCACATTACATCAATAAATAAATAAATAAATAAATAAATAAATAAATAAATAAATAAGTAAAACAGACAAATCTTTACGCTATTCAACCCCCAGAGATTATCCTATCGATTATCATATCGGATTACGGAAGATTGAGTGGAGTGTCCAGAAATCTTATTTAAGTTTAGTAAAAGTTTGGAACATCGCAATACGAGTTCTCACGGCTAACATCGTATTCCAATATCAGCAATTTTATTTTCGATTACTTAAGTTACAAGATAAATTAGAAAAACAAGTAGCATTATGTTGATTTATTACTTTTTATAAAATACAAATTTATACAATACTTATGTAAAGCTGCCCTGTACAAATTGTCTGAACTTTATAAAATTAGTTTAAGTTAAGTATACACAAAAAGTGTAACTTGACTGTTTTTTTCAACTTTGGATAAATATTTTTATATATAATATTATGAAAATTATATATTTCAATAAAAATATTGGAATTTTAACCACCAATATTTGCCTTGTTTGTTTTTTTTTATATGTTATAATTTACAAAAACAATATCATTCCTAATTTTACTTTATTTTACCATCATAAAGATTATCTCTGAACTACAAAACGACTAACAAAGTACGAGTAGGTACGTTAAAGAATAATATTTACAACTATTCGTCTTCATGTTGCGCGCTTTTGATCTCTACAAACAATAGTAACTGATGTAATACTTTTGGTACTACGAACATCTTACGAACCGGATTTTACAAAAGGTAGTTATGATTTCACCCTTATTCTATACGTGTTTGATAAGAAAATAAGTCCCGTGTGAAGTCAACTACAAAAAAAAAATCCTTTAATATTTAAGTGTATTAAAAGAAACTTAAGTTGTTGTTAATTAATGTTCTACTTAAATAATAAACTAGGAAAGAGTAAAATAATAGAATATAGGTCTAGTCTTTTTTTTAAAATAACTTTTGCAAATCAATGTACCGGTTACATTCCGTACCGGATATATTCAAGTGAACTGGATATGAAATTATTGTACATATATATATATATGTGTGTGTATGTATGTATATATGTGCAATACGCTATATATATATATATATATATATATATATGTCTTCCATGCGACAAAGCCAGTCCCGCGGTCACCAACCCGTCTGCCCAGAGTGGTGACTATGGATAAAACACATGAGTTCGCAAGGTGCGAAACTTACTTCGCATTTTAGGTGCGAACTTGGGGAGGCATATGTCCAGCAGTGGACTGTGATAGACTGAAGTGATGAACATACTTCTACTCTTTATTTCCTATGAACTTTTATTAATATACAAATATTTTTATCACATTTGTTCGTTATCGTTAAATATTTGCTTTATGGCCTCTAAAATTGAATAAATAAAGTTATATATATATATATATATATCTTCTGTAGTTCTATAAAATAAAATATATATAAAAAGCGGCTCAACAAAACAAAAGTCTGTCGTTTTGTTCAGTAAGATGTCACTTGAGTAGCACTCAAACATTTATAAACTTGCTAGCCAGAATGACGTACTTAGTATCCTGCAATATTTTAAGATAGTAGCTAAATATATGCATTCGAAAATACGTTCAGATTTAGTATCAATAAGGAAGTACATATTTTGGTACTTAAATATATGCGTTCAAATATTATGCTATCTACTTTATTACTATCATGGTTATAAATGTTCACGTTTTGTGTTCTAAACAATGAAAACTAAATAAGTGGGTCAGCTTAACAAATTAGACCGGAATGTGCAGTTAATTATGATTTTTAATACTCGCCATCGAAAGCGAAGGTCGTATAACATGTGTTTTGTTAAAATTCACTTGATTGTCTTAAAAATGTTGCTCAAAAAATAATTGTTCATATTAAATACATGTTTTGTGAAACTAACAAAGTCATTAAAAACAGATCTAAATTACTATATAGGGGGATTTCAGCAATTTATTTTAAATTATATATGTATGGAGAAAGAGATGCATTTGCGCAGCGGTTACAGCACTGGCTGTTACGCACCGCAAGGTTGTGGGTTCGATCCCCGCACATGACGAACATTTTTATTGGCCATATAGTCTAGTCATCAAGTTCAATAATGTGTTAAATAGCGATAAAGCTCCTAAAAATATTAAATCCGGATTGCCGTTTAGAAAAATGGGTCAGAAGAATTTTCTAGCACGCAAAATATTGTAAAAGTTATCAACAAATTAAGGTGCAAAAAAATTATTTTTGTTTTTCGTTAATGCCTTCAACTATTAATATTTAAAGAGCTTAAAAAATATATCCTTAAATGGAAGAAATATCCTATTTCTTTTATTTATAATTTTAATTTAACGCTGAAAACAGGCACGGCCCATCCGAAATCAAGTTCGTCCTATAAAATATGTATTTCTTTTATTAAATATTAATCTAAATATTTAAAAATATCGTATACTCTAAACAATTAAATAAATAAATTCCTGTTGGAAAAAAGTTTAAAGTTCTTTGTGATAAGTTGCACAAAAAACTCAGAGCAGAACCTAATAATGCTGTTATGAAAATTTGCTATAAAAGGTACAGAAATTTTTGTAATTCACTAATAAAAAAACTAAAAATCCAATACGAAAGATCCTTAATTCAAAACGCTAGTAACAATAAACAAACTTGGTCTGCTCTCAGAGAAATAGTTGGTACCTCAAATAATAAAGTTTCACCTAAAGAACTCTTACATAAGGGCGATGAACCTTTTAATGCCGTGACAGCTGTAAATAATTATTTTGCAAACATTGGCAGTAACTTAGCGAGTAACATCGAACGCTCTTATAGTAGTACCCTATTAACTTCT